>NC_142802.1:2340404-2461419 GCF_049724085.1 Artemia sp. Qi Xiang Cuo | reverse complement strand
ATGTCAGTGGGTGCTTTCCTGTATATAATGACTTGGCCTATGGTGCGAAAACTTGCGTTTCTTGAGTGTGTCTTGTTGTCTCCAGAATGAGCCGGTTCACGTGTTTCTTGACACGTGAATGAGCCGGTTTCTCGAGTGAGTAGGCCCTCATCCCTCAAAATAGAGTTTCGGCTATGTTTTGGAGGGGCTGAAAATTGTAACCAATTACTTTTAGGTTATTAAGTCTTAACTTTACGATCGCTTGGTTTTACTTTGCCTGGTATGCTAATAACAATGCAGGTCTACTATGTTCTGGAATCAAAGGTGAGTTTTTTCCAGGCTGAGGGAACCTGAGTACCTAGAAAATAAAATCCTTAGGGAAAACTTTTTGGATTTTCCTGGGGCGGGAGAGGGGACAGGTCTCTCTTACTAAGCTTCATACTAAGACCTAGAATGAGCAAAAACGAAGTCGTACCTAGTAATTCAACAACATTTAATAATTCAAAAACTAAAGTGAAGAGGAAACGAACAGAAATTAGAATGAATAATCTCATTAAACAATGATAACAGATAATGCTATGGATGAAAAGATGAAACAAGAACAGAAATTAAACTGGATAATGAAGTCAAACTTAAAAGGAATTACCACAAATAAGAGTAGGGCTAATGCCCCTTTTCACCCTCTACAATTGCGCCAGGCTAATATTATTTTTACGTTAGAGTTCTCTTGGTCGTTTATGACCCTATTTTGAGGCAAACCAAAGTTATGTTCAATTATTTCAATGATGGTCCCAAGGAACTTGCACGTGTATGTTTCAAAGTGGGAACTAACTTTTTTTCTTCTTTGTTTCTTGTGCATAAGAGTCCTCTTTACCCAAAGACATAAGGATACCTGAAAGTTTCAAGCTAATCAGAAAAAATTGACCATTGTTTAAACAACAATTTCAAGGGCCCGTGCCCCAAAACTAAACGTTTCCTGTACATAAAGGTCCAATTGACCCAGAACCTTTATTTTTAAATTTTCAAGCCATTGAAGAAAAAAAGTTTGTTGCTCCCTTTTCAGGAGAAACAAGTCTTTTTAGATTTGATTCTTTTGTGGCAAATTAGGATCTACTTTGTCCAACAACTTTCCGACATAAGTTTCAATCCAATCGTAAAAAAAAACTTTTAGGGCGTTCCGGGGGCCCGTTGCCCGACCTAAGTTTTTGCGGATGAAGACTTCCTTGGCTCAGGAATTTACGGGTGTAAGTCTCAAGCTGGTCGGGATAAAAGTTTGTTCGCCCTTCTTTGGGAGAGTAAAATGTTTTTGTTTTTTCTCTTTGTACTTGTGGATTTGGGTCCTATGACCCAAGGGCTTGATGACGTAAGTTTTGAGCCGATCAGAAAAATGATTTTTTTGCACTTTTTGGGCCCTAATTTTGGAGGAATGAAGCCAAAAACGTTTTTTATGTAAGTTATTCCTTTACCAAGGTACTTAAAGATGGAAGTTTCAAATTGTCCAGAGACAACAAGTTTTTTTATACTATTTCTGGACCCCTGAGACCCTTCCCCTTCCAAGCAAAAATGTGTGGTTCTTTTTGCCCAGGCAACGCTTTTTGGGTTTCAATTGGCCTTTTTTTGGACTCTAACTTTGAGAAAGACTGCTCCCAAACTAAAATTGTTCTTTTGCATTAGGGTCTACTTGGCCCGGGGACTTTTTTTTTTTACTATTTCTGGACCCCCTGAGACCCTTCCCTTTCCAAACAAAAATGTGTGGTTCTCTTTGCCTAGGGAACGGTTTTTGGGTTTCAATTGGCCCTTTTTTGGACTGCAACTTTGAGAAAGACTGCTCCCAAACTAAAGTTGTTCTTTTGCATTAGGGTCTACTTGGCCCGGGAACTTACGATTGTAAGTCTTCAGGTCGTTCAGAAAAAAATGTTTTGGCCGTTTTACGGCCCCGTTTCTAGGGAAACCAATATTTGTTTCTAATTAATCTCTCGTTCAAACTGATTGGGGACAAAGAATATCCCCCCCCCCCCGGACAAAAAAAGACTGTTTCTCTTGGACCAGGAAATGATTCCAAAATCTTTCGAGCCAATTCGGACACCCAAGATTAAACATGTTCCCATTTTACAATAAAAACTATCTTTAAAGAACTGGTAATTTGCATAATTTCCTTCGGGGGTGGGGGGATGATTTCATCCTCGAAGGTGTGTTTATTGGACCTTTTGATGATTCTAAATTCATTGACTACCTCAATATTTACTGGGGTTATTAGAAAAGGGGGGAGACAGCAGTAACGAAAATTACTTAATCAAATTTAACATATCCGAGAACCCTACAACGGAGATTTCAAGCCCCTGTATCCAAAAATAAGATTATTTTATTATTTTTTTTTTTTCGAGAACGGTCACTGATAGATTTGTTGATATCTTCTTCTTTTTTTTCAACAGGGATGGCTCGTTTTTTTTCAACAGGGCTCTTTTGAATCATTGATTGTAGAATATCAAAAGAGAGATCGTTCGAGCTGAAAGTTATACCTCTAGTGCCATTTTTATATAACACAGAGGATCCGCGAAAAAAGATGCAAATTACCAATGTCTGTCATTTGATGTCGCGAAACAGAAATCTTACCCCACCAGAGGCAACACGGAGGCGCATTCGTTTTCATACATATACGGCCTACAGTCGATTCAAAATAGGCTAAACAGTTATATAGACCGATTATACAGTAATACTAGCGGCCATACAGATTTGTGTAGTATCACACCAATCGTCATTGGGAAAGTCAATGGATCGTTTTGTGGAGGAAGATATGCCTAAAACCTCAGAAAGTGCACTGCCAATTCCATTTTTTTTTTTGTGTGTGAGGTCCTCCAGATGCAGATGGGGGGTGGGGGATAGTGTCAACAAATAGATATTGACTAGATCTTAAAAAAATAGTTGAACTTTACCAAAACGTGGATGGGTAAGGGGGAGAGTAATCACCTTCATGCATAAGATAATTTTGTTTGCTTTAAGGTTTAATATGATTCTGCACTTCAGTTTGATAAGGCTTTGTTTTTTTTTTATCTTTCTTTAATAGTTCGTGATGACTGATGTCCAATTGACATTACACATGAAACCAGACATTCTGAATGTAATATTGTGGTAAACCATTTGGGCAAGGCCATAAGGGGGGATAGGGGTACCGGGCCTAAGCCTTCCCCTTCTTCCCAGTGTCTTAAAATAATGTAAAATATCTTTTTTTGCACTACATTATAGATACGAAAATATCTTACATAGTTTGACCCCCCTTCTCCAAGGAATGAGACTGATCTCTTCATGCTTGCTAATGGGCCAGATTTTGTATATAGCATGTATAAACGTATTTATTTTGTTCGGCAACGCGGGACAAATTTGAAAATAAAAATAACTAGATGCATGTGTAGGTATTTATTTCGTTTGGGAAGAGCAGAAATTCGGGGCAAAGCAGATGAACTATATGGGAAATATAAAAATTTCCAGGAAATCGTCAAATCTTGAGACTTAAATGGAAAAAGAAAAATGTACCCCCTCCCCTGAATGCATGTCAGTTTCAAACAATTGGTACTTTTTTGTTTAAACGAGGATTTGGAAGTTAATTAGGTTGCAATCCTATTCTTTAATTGTTCGTATTATCCTCGATGCCAGAATTTTGTTGCAAGATTAAGGTATTTGCCAGGTGCTTTAATTTTTGGATTAGATATACCTCACGTTTCCATATGCGATATTTTGTGGTTTCCGGATTTTACTAGTACATTGTATTCGCTACCCAAAATTACTCTGACGTTGAATGTTTTGGCAAAGGTTTCTAAACTCCTAGAACGGGAGAGGTAGCCACCTGTCCTTTCTAACGGTTGCCAGGAATAATGGGCTTGTGAGGGAGGTGGACATTTTTCCTCCCACCCGTGTGTTACCCAGACGGGTCTGTTTCAGCTGGGATGCTGAGCTTGCAGATGTTTCTCTCTCAACGTCGGGTATTTATAGATGAAATGAAACACGTTAGCGTCTCTTTGTATTATGAGGCGGGTTGCAGATTGTTTTTCCAATAATTTGGTCGTTACTTAGGCGGGTTTATTGAAGCCTATTGGATTCGCGTGCTGTGGAAAGGGAGCGTGTCTAGATCTTTTGCATTAGAAGCAGAAATTAATTGCTGTAGATAATTAGTAGAAAACTAAATCACTTCAGTGGCGTAATTTCGTCAAAATCCAAGGAGGGGGGGAGTTGGAGCCAGTTTTCCCAAATCAAATGAAAATGACAGTAAAAACTAATAAATAAGCCATTTGGTACCATTCAGGTGCTTATTTAGTACTATAAAGGTAAATATATACTAAAAAAAAACTGATCTGTTTCAATTGATGCTTGAATTATGCAGGTTTATCTTAGTTTTGACAAAATTTTGGAAGAAACTAAATTTCAGCTGGGTGGAGAAAACTGGGGTCTGGGGGGGGGGGGCAAACCGAGCTCTGGGAGGGGTAGTTTCCCCCTGCTCCATAGCAAATTACGCCCCTGAAACACTCCGAGGTATTAGTATTAGGGACGCCGTTTCAGGGAGTGTCATTGCCATCAAATATGCTTGAGAAATTATAGAGTTTACGAAAAAAATGTCCAAAAAATGTGTCATTTTTAATTATACTAACTTTCTTTATTGATTCTAATTTCGGTCCATGTGTAGCCTATTTATGTATCTGTAATAAATTGAATCTTTTATAAAAACTGTGTAATTTTCTAATAAATAGTAGAAATTCTTTTGTAATCAAAGAAAATATGGTATAAACCTAGAATTGGGGCATGTAAAGAAAATTTTTTTTAGTTTATAATATGCAGAATAATTGTAGTTAACACATTCTGACCGTGATTTCATTGTCCTTTACCCCCTCCCTCCCTAATGCGGAAATTTGTAGCCCAAATTATATATTACCCGGGTTTTATTTTGTTTCTTGATTTTGTCAGCGTTGATTCAATTTAGGGGTAGACATGTTTAAACAAGTGTTACGTATGGCAAAATGCAAATAGACAACACCTATAATTTGAAAAAAAAAAGTTTTGAGATAAAAAAAAATAGACTACTAGGCTCGACACCGCTGCTTCATATGGATCAAATACATTAAATAGAGAAGTTTTTTTTTCAATTGAAAGTAAGCAACATTGAATGGAACAAAAATTATTCTGTGTATGAGGGTGACACCCATTCTTCAACTCTCGCTCTTTACGCTAAAGTTTTGAAGTTCTTTTAAAAATGCTTCTCGTTCGAATTCAACGGCTCTTGTGTTTGAGCAGTCTTTCTTAAAGTGTTGTGACAGAAACTCAAACTAGCGTAAAGAGTGATGGTTGAGGAAGGGGTAGCCATCCTCATATATGGAGCATATCTGTTTGTTATAAGTTTTGATGTTGCTCCTTAGTTTCAGTTGCAAAAACTTTTTTGTCATTTAATTTTGGACCGTTTTTCAAATCACGCCACCGAACCCCCTTCTCCAGTGCAAAATTTCCTCTGGAAAATCCCACCCGGAAACTTTCCTCTCCATAGAAAACTTCCCATGGATAATTTTTCCCCTCCCCGCAAACAATCAGTATATTTCCAAATAACAAATAGGGTTACTATATGTGATTTTTTGGATGTTTTCTATAGAAATAGTCTACGGATTGTTTTGGGAAACCAGTCGCACTGAACGCATTTGAAAGAATAGGCTGTACAAAAAAATGTGGTCAGTCCCACTTTTTAAACATATAAGGCCAAAAGAAAAACAAGTCGTCCCCAAATGGGGTGGAAGTATTTCGTAAGAAAAAAATTTAAGGAAAATGGAACTTCCTAAGTGGGTGTAAAGAGAGAGGCTTTGAATAGGTTAGGATGGAAGAGTGTGCGTAGCTGTGTTGGCCTCAGGTGGCTTGGTGCTGCAGTGAGTTGTTAGTAGTAGTAGAAGTAAAATGTGTGAACTATGGGTAAATTGAATAAGTTACAGCTCTTTACCCAGTGGCTAAGGAGGCCTTGTCATCCCCTAAAGAATATTTTTTGGACGTTTCACCTATGCTGAATCAATTGGCTACCCTATAATTTTGATCGGAAGTCTTTGGAAAAAAGGGGCGTGGGAAGGAGTTAGTTACCCTCCAATCCTTTGGTCACTTAGAAAGGGTTCTAGAACTTTTGGTTTCCGTTCGAATGAGCCCCCTTCCCCGTGGAAAACAAAACAGTTAGACACGCTTATGTGATCTTTCTTCTAGCCAAAAATACAAAATTCGACATTTTTGTAGTTAGGAACTTGAAACTTCTACAGTAGGGTTCTCTGATATGCTGAATTTGATGGTATGACTTTCATTGAGATGACTTGTCTTTTTGGGGGGTTTCCGCCTTCTTAAAAAATCAGGTAAATGTTGCCAGGCTTGTAGCTTTTGATGGGTAACATTAAACTTAAAGAATTTAATATATTTGGAATCAGCATGAAAAGTCAATTCGTTTGATGTATCATTTGCTACCAAAATTCCGCTTTTTAGAGTTTTGGTTACTATGGGCCAAATCATGTCCAATAGTAACTGTACAAAGTTGAAAATTGAAAACGAACAAAAGTTATTGATTGGCAGTTTATGCAAAATGTTGCATAAATACTACAATACTAGCTTAAGTAGACTCGTGGTATTTATTAATATTGTAAAATTATAAAAACTAGCCGCAAAATGACAGAAGACGCCACTTCGCTGTGGTTTGTCAGGATGGAGGAAACTCTAAAATCCTCTTTAAAGTTTTGGAGTATGAAAAATCTATTTGTTGTCTTTGAATTTTCATTTTGCTTGTATTTCGACCCTCTTTGGGTAAAAATTAATAATTGAGGCACAAAATAGCAGAAAACGCCTCTGCTTTGGCGCGATCTCTTTAATTACTTAAAAAGTTCACTAGCTATGGCTTTTTCCTTTTAAATGAACCCTCTCTCAACATTCTATGACCAGTGACTGGATTTGATTGCCCAAAGAAAAAAGGAGACATTAGTGCTTTCCCTGCAAAAAAGTGTTTTCCTTGTTATTCAATGCGGGGTCCAGTAATTCTCCTGAAGAGGATTATCTACTGATGGTTTCAATGATGTGCTTATTTCAATTTTACGCCATTTTAGAGGGGTTTCTGTTTTTTTTTTTTTTTTTTTATTCCTATAAACTACTTTTCAATTAGCCGGAACCCACGCAAGAAGTCAAGTTTGGTTAATGCTAATGAAATAAAACAAAATATGATGAAAATAAAATAGTTTAGAAAAAAATTCGGGCTATATATTTGCACATTAGGGGGGTGGGGGGGGGGTTAAGGCATAGCATATATTAAATAAATAACCTAACCTAGGTATCTTTTTTCCCCTAAACCCCCAAAATCAAAAGTTTAAATATTGTAAACGCAATGACAAACTATGGTTTGCAATCCAATTCTCTATTGAAAAAAAAAACGTTAGAATAGTTTCTTAAGCATCTTCCGTATATAATATATCGCGTGGGGTCCGGCTAATTGACAAGTACCTTGTTTTTTTGCAATAAACTCTTACTATTAAGACTGATCTAAATAATAATTATCATTCCTGAATCAGCGTCAAATGGCAGTTTTTCTCACTTGGCGGTTTTTTTCGAAACGTATTTTTGAGCTTTTGGTAAAGTACCAAGGCCATCAAAATAAAAAGTTTTTTGGCGGCCTTGACCCTTGTTAGGACTATTCGTACCTGAAAAACACAATTTCATAGGATTTTGGGGGTGAGTTTCAACATTACAGAGTTTTTTTGGGCCAATTTGTGGCAATGAGATAAAAAAATTTAATTAAAAGCGACTATGCTTTTCTTCGGTAGAATTTCAAACATTACCAATCTATTGATTTCCGTAGATAACTGAACTTAAAGGAATTTTAGACCTTCTCAAGCTGTTTGTTGCTATATTTTGCTGTTTTTAGGCGATAAGGCTTTTAGGCTATGTTTCTATATTTTTAGGCTATATTTTGCTGATTTTACCCCGCTTCTGCCAATAACTGCATAGGAAGGTATTGTCGGTTTAGCCAATTCTAAGTGAGATTTTATTGTCACTGTCCTTGTAACTTTAAGGACCTCAAGCTTGCTAAATTGAGTTTAAGTACTGAGAAACTTACCCTGGGTATCACAAAGAAACTCATAGTATATATATTATTTTTGTTTGTATGGTGAGTGGGGTGGCTTTTTTTGGAAATTTTTTTTGGAAATTTTTACTTTACAGAAAAAAAATATTAACAGAAAATTTTCGGTTTCTTTTGTGTATTTTACATTTATTTTTATTTATGGGGGAGGGGGGAAGAAGTTGATTTTTGCCCCTCCCCATTGCTGCGTCCATGGATGTAGCCTATATATTATTTGATTGTCCTAGTTTTATTAAAAAACAAACTGGAGCAATTACCGACTGCAACTTTATTTATTCAAATAATATGCATATTTTATTTTAAAACAACGTTCATATTTTATGCCTACGGGATTTTGAAAAAAATTATCTCCCCTACTCCATTTTTCCATTATCGACATACATGATAAAGTCCAGTGCCTTCGAAAATGCGATCCCCTTTAAATCTATTTAATCACAACGCTGGAGATTCGTTGGTTCCTAGGTATATAAACAGTCCTGGTTCCAGGATGATGTGTTTGAGAAAATTATTTCAAAGGGTCCATGGAGAGAAATAGGGGCTGGGTGCTGGGTTCCCGGGGACTTATGCTATTGATTTTTCTCATAGTTTAATCACCTCTTCTACCAGGGTGTGGAACTCTGCTAACAGTGGGTATTGATCCGCGTTTCTAAGCTTTTGTTGTCTGGAGGGTTTCTATGCTAGTGACGTCAATTGTGTGGGTTTAATTTTGGCTCAGTGAATGGGAATTGGAACTGGGGCAAGCGTTTGCATGAAATGATTTTTGTATGTTGTTTAGGTCTAGTAGGCTGTTAGTATTGTGAAGAGAGTGAGGACGAATATTGATTATTTAAAATGAGATTCTTGGTTTATGTAAATTTTAGTTTGTAAAATTAGAAAACACTTGCTCATAAAAGGGCGGAGGGGGAAGGGTTGAAAAGGATATTTTCTAAAACGCTTACGTTCTGCAAAATTATGTTCGATTGTGTGCTAATTTTTGAGCGTTAAGACACACTAAGAAAATTTTGATGGATGAATCACCTTCTCAGAAATCATGTACACCGGCTGGCACGTGCCAAGCGTAGCGGAACTGTGCCAAGCGTTTTGGGGACTGTGTCAAGCGTGGCAGAACTCTGACACACGTGACGTTCCGAGACGTACACCAGTTGGCGGGAAGACAGCGCCCTCTCGATTCAGCTATTCTTAGGCTAACTTGACGAAGTCCATAAACATCCTGATGAAGAATTACTAAGCGGAGATTCGTTACAGTTTTATTTTAGTGGATCAATTACCGGTTGAAACAATAATTTTTTAGGCCGCCTTGTCTTTTCATTTACAAATAAAATAAAATATAGAAAAACGGGTATAATTTTTGGTACTTTTGTAGAAAGCGGTAAGCGCGCGAAAAATGAAGTTTCGTTTGCCTAATGCTAAGGAAATAAAAAAAAATAGGATGAAAATATAATAGTTCAGAAACAAATTTGGGCTATATTCTATATATTTGCACATTAGGGAGGGGGGGGGGTGTTTGTAAAGCATAGCATATATTAAATACGTAACCTAATCTAATCAACCCACCTTAGGTACCTTTTAGGTCCCCTAAACCCCAAGAAACTAAAATTTAAATATAGTTCCCGGATTGTGAAACCCTTTGTAATGCCTATCTTTATACAGCGTCTCGTATAAGTAACGGGTTTTATCCTATCTGACCCTTAATACAATTATTACGCGCTTACCGCTTTCTACAAAAGTAACCTAATTTTTCAAATAAGTTTGAGGAAAATTACAAAAAAAATATATATATATAAAGAAAAGGAAAAACAAAACAAGTTTAGTCTTTTTTTTTCTCGTTGATTAAGGCTTCTAGACGTGAACCCGGAATGTTCGGACTTTCATTATTGTTAGTGAAAAGTTTTTTTTCACTTTTATTTGAAACATAATACACGTTTTTATGTATTTTCATTTCGTTTCATTTAAATGCGTAGTATTTATGTATTTATAACTTGAATGCACAGTAGCCACTTTGGTATTGGTTTAGAACTTTCAAAAGATATTTAAACTTGGAAACTATGCGATGTGGGTAAAACCTGGAATATGCTCAATGGTTACTGAATCTTCTAAGCAATGGTAGTCTAGATGCGGTCCCAATATATATGCTGAACCATTATTTGAGGCAAAATATTAAAAGGAGAGAAAGAAGCCATCGCATGTTTTACCAATGATTAGTAAAAATAGTTTTAAGTGCCTTTTAGAAATCGGCTTTTGCAAAAATGTTTCCTATAATTTTGAGCAGTATTCTATTTCCTGGGGAATTTATGGTGCCTTTATAAAGATATTAAATAAATAAATAAACAAGTTTTTTTTAACTGAAATTAAGGAGCAATATTAAAACTTAAAACAAATAGAAATTAAAATGTATATTAAGGGGGTTGCCCCTCCTCAATTTTTATAACTTAAAGACCTTTCCCCTGGGGCTGTGTGTGGGGGGGGCATTTTATATCCATATGCATAGTTATTGAGCCTTTCAACTATGATTAACAAAATGGCTATCTCAAAACTCATCGGTCGATTTGAGGGATAAAAGGGGTAAGGAAGGGGGCCTAGTTGCCGTCCAATCTTTTTGGTCACCTAAAACTGGAACTAGAACTAGAACTATTTCCGTTCGAATGAGCCCTCTCACGATATTCTAGGAACACTGGGTCTATACGATCACCCCTGGGAAAAAAAAACAACAACAAACAATTAAAAACAAATGAACACGCATCCCTTCTTCTGGCAAAAAATACAAAATTCCACATTTTTGCAAATAGAAGCTTGAAACCTCTACAATAGGGTTCTCCAGTACGCTGAACCTGATGGTGTGATTTTCATTAAGATTCTATGATTTTTAAGGGGTATTTCCCCCTTTTTTTCGAAGATAAGGCAAATTTTCTCAGGCTCATAACTTTTGATAAGTAAAGCTAAACTTAATGAAACTTATATATTTGAAATCAGCATAAAAATTTCCTTCTTTCGATATATGTATTGGTATCAAAATTCAGTTTTTTTAGTTTCGTTTACTATTGAGCCGGGCCGCTCCTTACCTAAAAAGTCAATCTAGTTCTTTAGTGTTCTCAAAATGTGTTTAAACTATAGTTTCCGGTCTTGAATCTTCTCAACAGTCATTTCTGTGACCAAGGAAGGGGAAGGACTACGTTGGCCTACAATTCATTGTTCAGGCATTCCCCTCCCCTTCTCTATAAGAGCCGGGCACATGGGCACCTTTGTCCAAGGTTATTTATAATTTTGAATTAGGCTTATAGTTATACATAATGTCTCGATGAAGCAGAAAAATGGGGAGGGCTACACATATTTTTTCTCAAAGCTTTCAGCCTCTTTGGGAAGTTGAATATATATTTTGACTTCCAATTAGACATATTTAAGGCTGGATATAAACTCAATCCAGAGAATGTTTTTCTGCCTGTCAATGAAACTTTATGGTTCAAAAAATATCATATAGGTAAAACTTTTTCTGGGAGAGAAATATCGTTAAAATAGGTGAAAAGTGACAGTTTCCTATTGGCATATTGTATTCTGCAGTTTTTTTGAAGGTATTATTTTTGAACTCCTTGTCTTCTGGATCCCGAAAATAAATCCAAAACTAAAGTTTTCTTTAAAAATAAAAAGATATCAGTATTATTCTCATGAAGATCATTAATCAAAACGTTTTGGGTATTATTTCTGATATATTGACACTTTGTTATGAAAATTTGGAAAAAATTATTGCTATTTTGATATTTCGAGAAGTGGGCATAGGCTCTGGGGGTCACCCTTCAAAGGAGATTCCTATAAAGCTGTGTGTTTAAGGAATTCGATTGTTGTTGCACGTGCTGAAACATTAAGCAAACTCGAGGACTAAATCTATTATTGCCAATATTTCTGGTTGTCAGTGATATTGCACTCAATATGTAGAGTCAGAGGTAAAAAAATTTAGGAAAATCTAAATCCGAATTGCTTTTATTTCGATATGGTTTTTGGGGTTCTAGGTTCTTCGGGTATTTTGTTTTTTGAGCGTTAGGTACGGGTAGTATTAGGTAGTGCTCTTTGATTTTTGAGTATTTTGGGTATTCTGTTGCCTTTTGGGGTATATTCTTAGATTAATGAATACAGAATATTTTTTCTACAGAGCTTGACTAGAGTTAATCGTAAAGCCCCAAAATTGAATGCATTTAACTTTTTTCTTGTTTTTCGGTTGGGGCTAAAAGGAATGATAAGTTATATTTCACATCTGGCAACTAAGCAAAAGTTAGTCAATCAAAGAGTTTAATTACCAATCCTTAGCTGTTAAAAAAAATACAGCAGTTTAGATATAATCTTCACTGGTCAAAACTAATCAATCAAATAAACCTATTTTGAGTGTGTGAGCGTCCCCTAACATGATGCCCTTTTTTTAAATAGGATTTAGCAATAGTGATATCAAAGTTGATTGGATATTCAGCCGAACATATTTGCCTGAGTGCATTATTTTCATTTATTGAAAGCATAACCTATTAAAATATTGCACATATGAACATATCATTCAAATGTCTACCAGGAAGATATTCCGTGGTTGTCCGCACTTCTATTAGTAGAAGTGTGGACAGCTTCTTTAAGTCTATTTTATTTAAGTATATTTTTAGTCTTAAAAATTAGGAATTTTTCTGGGTTGGAAGAAAATATTTTGTTCCCACTTTTTTATATATTTTGGGGATGAGGCATTAAACAAAAGTTCTTTTTCAAAATTTTATTTTATTCTTTTATTCTTTGAGGCTGCCTTAATCTTTTAAGGCAGAAAAGTACATTTTTACGTATTTTATCCTAACCTAACATATTAATACCTTATACTAACAAAACTTCGATTGGAAAACATTGCCGAGGCCACGCCCACTTCTATTTCAAACAATCAACAGCTACATAATTACTTGTGACTCACATATAAAAATATGTGAGTCACAGCTGGTCTTCCTGACCTCCCCCGAAATTGACCTTCCTGACCTCCTCCTCCGGGGGCGAAGAACTTCGCCCCCGAAATTGCAGCTAGTGCTTAAGAACCCATTAGAAGAATTTTCCGTAGGCCTACTTACTGACTTTCAAAAATCAGATTCAGCCTTTTGTTTTTAGCATTACGACACCTGGAAAGTTTTAGGAGCCTCATTTACATTTTGAACTTGATTTTAAATTTAATTTAAATCTATTATTATTAACTTTCAATTTAAAGGTTTAAATTTATTATTAAAAAAATAGTTTGCACATTCCTTATTTAGTTATTTAGAACAGTTCTTTTAGGACTGTTAAAGTTCTATATTTAAAAATAGCGGTCGTTAAAGGTAAATCAACAAAAAGATCGATCAAATGCAACTCTAAGTATAAAGCAAAACATTTTTAATATTCTAGGCAGGCACGTACACGTGATTTTGTTCTTAACGGGTAGGGCGAAATTCTGAAGCAGAAATAAAATAAAGTGGAGTCACACTGTAAGCACAAAACAAAATAATCAAAACTGGAGGTTTCTGTGGAGGCCTGGGTCTGAAGCCTCCCCCCCCCCATGCACATACCTGATAAAGCTGGAAGGACCGTATTTTGAAACGTGTTTAAAAATCATAGATTTTCTCAGTTGCTTCGGTTATTTCATTCCATTGAGAAAATGATTGTAAGAAGTAATAATAAAATGTGTAGTATAGCAAAAAAAAATAATTAGAGATACAACATTTTGGTTGCAATTATATATTAGAACACATCTAAATTGAATCACATTTATTCCCGCAAAGAAAAGCTATATCTATATTATCTTTCCTTGGAACCCGTTGGACAAAACGCATCTGCCCTTCGGAAACAGATTATTGCTAGGATTGGACCCGTCTGAGTCATACCTCAGAAAACCTACCGACCGCCTAGAAATCAATAGACCTTTGATAAAAAGAATGTGTGGGACTTTGCCGTCATGTGAGAGGATTTTTGTTATCAGGGGTATTGATTTATTCCCTTTCTGTTTGGTTGGTGGGGCTTCCTTGTTTTGGAATTAGGGTTACTAAAAGGGAAATGTGTTTGCAGATGGAATCATTTGGAGTACTCATACCAGAAACAGCAGTTTGAAAATTACGATTTTGAATAATGACTTCTTCTTACAAGCACGGTTATGTAATTAAATTGAATAGTGGACAAAATGTGCGGAAATTCAAATAAAAAAGAAAAAAATTTAGCCATCTTAAATTTCAAAAGCACTAGTAGGCTACATGAATAAGTTGTAAAGGAGGAATCCTCAAGCTGTGATTTTACAAAGTTACACCATATAAAGTTCCGTAAATTATTTAGTAACTAAAAATTGACATAGTGTACCTGAATCCTTCAGTAGAGTTGAGGAGGCGTGTACGCTACCCCCATAGAATGTTATCATCCAGAATGTTATAAGATTTTGGAAATATTTTCCTTAATTTTTATCTATTTTGGGAATAATATTGCTATCCCGGCACTCCATTTTCGGGTGCCCTGTCGTAACGAATATTCTTTGTTTACAAAACCTTATTAGCAATTTGTTTTTTTTTTGTTTTTTTTTATTCTGGGTGTTATTTAAGGCTGTATAATTAGGTTAAGTTTTCTGAAATACAAAAAAACTTATCATTTAGTTTCTAGTACAAATGTGACGTAATTTCTAAACAAGGAGAATGATAAGAAGTAGACGACCCAAATTCCGTTCCTATATACTTTTGATAAGGCATTGAGGTAGCATATGTGGGTTTTTAGGTTTTTCTTTATCTTACTGTTCGGGTTTTTGTTGTTTGAAGTGACAAAAATTGGAAATATAAGATAAGAATGTTTGTAATTACTATGTTTCATCACATTTTATTTGCTAACTTTCTCTAGAAATAGAACGTGTCTTTTATATCTCCTTGTGAAAACCGGGGTTCTAGACAACCTGTCAATGTCGGTAATTTCGAATGCGGCCAGAGCCAAAATTTTGATAATTATAGAATCATAATCATAGACAAAATTATGAGTTGTGCCTTTTTGCCAAAACTAAAATGTTAAGGAATAAGAGCTAAACTTATAATTGTTTAATTTCAAGTTCCGGGGATAACTAAGGAAAAACTTTGTTTGTGCACTGGGTCCATTTTGGGTTGTTTCATACCTGAAATCTGTGTTTTTCTAAGATTTTTTTTTATCTTGTTTTAAAAATATGACGTTGGGACAGTATCACATTTTGTTAGTGTTGCCACGTTGAACCGTAAAATAAGTAATTAAAACTAATTAATTAAATTGGATAGCACTTTTCACCCGAAAAAATTCATTAATAATCTGTAAATTTCCAAGGATTGGATTCGATGTCGGTTTTGGATTTTTTTTTTTTTTTTTTTTTTTTTTTTTTTTTTTTTTTTTTTACTTGTGTTCTTTGCCAAATATATAAATCAGGTAATTGTGGTTGGACTGTACTTACTTGCTTTAAAACAGAGACTGAGTTATTATCCGCCCTCCAATTAGTGACCTTGTTTTTAATTCGTAGCTACAATTCTTAGCGTAGGCAAATGTCAAGGCTGATGTCTAAATTTTTTAGTCGCACTCTTTTAAAAATATATAAAATAAAGTATTAAGGACCGAAGTATGGTTGACATCGCAAATGTTTTTTTTTTTGGGGGGGGGGGGGTCGAGGCGTTCATAACTGATATCAGAGTCAAAATTCTTTAACAGTGGGAGAGCTGGAATTGGAATTGAAAGTTGAATAACAGTAGAGAATGGAGCTTTTTGTAACTACTTACCAAATCCGAATAGGTTTTATTACACTTACTGGATATAGATTCGTATATTTAAAATATGAAGTGTTGACTCCTCTAACTTTCTAAGTAAGGTCGGAGATATGGTGTAATGAAGATATGGTGGATATGGTGTAATTCTAAAGTTTCACAGCTTAGGCGACCGTGAGACTCGCTAGTAGTAGCTCAGCGGGTAATTAGCAGTGTAAGTCAGTAGTTGTAGTCGGAGTTTAGAATCGTGCCGTTTCCGCAAAATCAACATAATAAAATAATTTTAGATGTAGTTGCAGTTGGAATTCTTGAAAATAGCGAGGTTTAAATTTTCGTTTAAAGCCAGACTCCATTTGGCAGATTCTGCAAATTTGCCATCTTGCAGAAAAAGCAGCGTCGAAGGTTGCAGTATCTGCAAACTGCCAATACGGAGCCGGAAAAGAAGTCTCCATTGAAATAAAACTTGTAGATTGGCGGTGCAGATTATGCAAATCTGCCATCTTGCAGAAAAGGGAACGTCGAAGGTTGCAGTATCTGCAAACAGCCAATACGGAGCCGGAAAAGAAGTCTCCATTGAAATAAAATTTTCAGATTGGCGGTGCAGATTTGCAGAATCTGCCAAATGGAGACTGGCTTTTACCTCTTCCCTAAGCGACTGAATATTAATTAAGCGTCTTAACTTTAGTTAAGATGACCACTCAACTGGTATAATTTAAAAGGATAAAAGCTGCTTCAGTCTTATATGTTTGTTATCATGCTTCACTAGACGTAAAGTTGAAGTCACAAGTATCTAAACCCTGGTTATTGCCATTTTCTTTTTTGCTCAGTCAATCAATAATTCCTGGACAATGAAAAAAAGAAACAAAACTGTGTCACCGATTTAAAATAACTAAATTTTTGATCTCCAGAAGTAAAACCTTCGATTTTAGTTATTTGATTACTTAACTAAAAGTCATAAGAAGTATTCATCAAGCAAAAGGTTCTGGGGTCTTCATCTTCGGTGATAGCTCTGGTGTTCAATAAGAACCCATATTTTTTAGACCAGGGGTGGCCAAACTCTGGCACATGCGCCAAGTATGGCATGTTAGATGATTGCAAGTGGCACAAGGCGGAAATCCTTTAAATAAATCTGGGTTTTAGCTAACAGTCGAATCTATACTCGTTAGATTTTTTCTGTATTGATATGCTCATGTTAGCTTAAAGCTGTTGCAGTGATTAACACACCCTATTCTTTAACATCAAATGATGTCTAGAGAAAACATGTCTGATGGTTATATCATAATTTTATTAATTATTATCTTGTTTTTATTTAATTTTGAGCATTTTTTGACCACTTTCAAATGTTCAGGTACTTTCAAATTTTATCAATATATGCACTCCCGATGGCAGTGCAATAATAGAACATTTTTTAAAATTGTTCGTGCTTTAATTAAGTAAAGTTAATAAAACAAGATAATAACATTGCATCAAGATTTTATCATGTAATGATCGCGTAAAAACTAAAGAAAGTGATAGTAGGCGCATGTATGGGCATTGACAGACTGGGAGGGGGTGCCTTACCCCCAATGAGGAGCAAGAAGACGTCATGGAAATGTCTAAATATAGGAAAATCATAAATATTTCCATTTTATTCTTGGTAAAACAAGGCTCCTGGTAGCACCCCCCCCCCCCCCCAGGAAACTTCCTGGCGACACTTCTGGACGCTTATCCAACTAATGGCGCACGGTTTGTAAAAGCTGATCAATCAAGTTTTAAACCTTCAAATTTTGTCTGACTATTGAATTCATTAGTAGATTAAAATGCGATTTAGTTGACTTCATACCAATGTGAGATAAAATATTTTTTTATCTATGTAACTCATTTGCCGTTTACTGTTTTAGGGTGCCATTTAGGGTTGACATTCCGCCGTAGAGCCTTTCATGCTAGCATAACTTAGGACTACGTTAGGTTACGGAATGTAATCTTATGGAGCAAAATTTGTCCGTAACATCGGCAGTGTCAAGTATTCTTGAGCTCCACATAGAATTTTACGCGACGTAACTTTATGTTGTGTCATAGAAAAGTGAATAAACTAAATTAATTTACTTTTCTAAGAAATCCTTTGCTGCTTGATTAGAGTTCGAATTTTCATCTCCATTCCTCATTTTTAATTTTTGAATAGTTTGCTTATGGCGATTATGATGATTCTAGACGATGATTCTGATGGTTTCATGGATGTTTGCGTTAGTTTAGAATGAAACGACTGATTCATGTGTGAAATGTTATCCTTACGTAATGAAAATTAGTTGATGTCAGATTGACACCATTTCAACTATATTCTTTGTCTAATATTTATTCTTGGGGGAGGGTTCTTCGATGTTTCTACAAGTAGGGTTTGATTGTAATGAAACAGTTCAAGTGCGGTTGGCAAATTCCTAGTGTCTTTTGTTTTTACCTGGCCTTAAAAAGATATATTGCATTAATAATTACTTTGTAGAAACTGTTCGTGCACGAAAAGGTAGGACTTCAGATGGTCAATTTCAATGTCCCAGGTGTGGAAGAAGATATCAGCATAAACATACGATGAATCGACATGTCCGCTACATTTGTGGTTTACCACCCCAGTTCCAGTGTCCTCTGTGTGAAAAGAAGTTTCATGTCAACTATAGGCTGAAGGAGCATCTCAAGGTAGGCAGTTTTCAGTGAAAATCTACTACTACTATTAGCTGTTTAAGCCTATGTAAGTAGGCTTGAACAGAAACAATTCTTACATCGTTATATCTAGAATAATCATAGTTAACATATTTTGCATGGGGAGAACCTTTATCTTCACTTCTTTCATTGTTGTACAATTTTTTAAACACATTTCTGAAAAATAAGCATGGATTTGATAAGCATTTTCTCCGTTTTAAATACAAATTAAACGCTGTCAATGCCATCTAATTATTTCTCATATCACATGTTGATAGAAAAATAGTGAGAAATTAGGATAGGTTAGGCTAGGTTAGATGACGGTTGGGCGTTTGTTTGAGCACGTTTTTCAAAACTAAACAAAGACTTAAAGAATAGACACACAAAAAAAAATTCAGAAACTTGGTAGAAAAATTATAAAACAATAAAAGAAGTGAAGGTAAAGGTCTCCCCATACAAAATGGGTTAACTATGATTATTCTGCATATTATGAAGTAAGAATTGTTTTCTTAGCATGTTTCCTTATCTGAATGTTTATCTAGGCCTATACCATCTCTATCCCAATCTATTCAAAGCCTCCCTCTTTACACATCCCGAGAAGTTCCGATTTTCCTTAAATTCTTCCTTACGATTCCATCCCATTTGGGGCGACCTGCTTTTAGTTTGGCCATAGATAGGTGGCCGAAGAGGACGATCTTTGGCGGTCTGCTATCCTTCATCCGCAGAACATGTCCTAGCCATCTCATCTTTCCTCTCATTATAGCCCTAGAAAGCGGGATAGAACTACATTTTTCATATAGCTTACTGTTTGACATACGGTCAGTCAGACGGATATCCTAAAGAATCCCTAGACAATTCTTCTTTAAAGTACCTAACAAATCCTCGTCCGTTTCTTGGAGCACTCACGTTTCAGAACCATACTTGACCACTGTCATCACTGTAGCTTCCAATATCCTAATCTTGGTTTGCGGACTTGTCTTCCTATTCTTCCAAACTTCTTTTCAACCTTTCAACTATCAAAAGCTTCCTAATAATCTATGAAACTGAGGACTAAAGGTGTTTGATGACTCAGGCACTTTTCAATTATTAATCTAATAGTGGAAATTTGGTCGACGCATCCTCTCCCATTCCTAAATTCAAACTGTCTGCTCTTAAAACTTTATCTACAGCATCTCTAAGTCTAAAATGTATCATCAGCCTAAGTAATGTTCTTCCCACAGAAACCAAGCTAATGCCTCTATGATTACCACATTCTCCCTTATCACTTTTCTCATAAAGGGGTTCCATTAGAGTTTTCCTAAAATCGCTAGGTACTTCCGCTTTTTCAAATATAATATTTATAATCTTCAGCAACTTATCTCTAATCTCACAACCGCCATACTAGAAAATTCATTTACCACACTATCAGCACTTGGAGCCTTATTATTTTTCAATCCTTTTAGTACTCTCACTAATTCTTCCTTACATGATAAATCTTCCTTCACATCCAAAGTGTCACAAACGTTTTCATTCTCTTTTATATCGTTTCCTGTTACTCTATCACGGTTTAGCACATTCTCAAAATGTTCTGCCCATCTCTCTTTAACACTTTCCTTGTCACTAATTGTGGCCCCTTTCCTATATTTAACTGGGACAAGTCCAGATTGACTATTCCCTCTCAATTTATTAATATGCCAGTACAATATTTTACTTTTGTGCTGTCTGGCTGCATTTTCCAGATCTTAAGCAATTTTATCAATGGCCTCCAATTAACACTTCCTTAATTCATATTTTAAAGCTTTCTCCACTTTCTTTATACTCCTGTTAATTTCATCTAAACTGTCAATCAAATTAATTCTTGTACAATCCCCTTCTGCTCTATATGAAAACAAAGCATTTTCACTTATACTCCTAGCAAGCCTTAGGAGCTTGCTTATTCGTCATGAACCCTACTCCGTGCCTATACTCCCCACCCTTCCTGCACGAGTGAGATGCTTAATAAGCCACAGTGGTTTAATTGGTTGAGGGTTCGGGGGGTTAACTAGTTCTAGGATAGACCCTCCTACCCCTAGGTTGTGTTTGATGTGCTATTCAACGAAATGATGAAGAATTGCCACTGCAACTACCCTGTTCGAAATAAAAAAAGCTGCCATTTTATAGAATTTTCCCAGAGATTTTCAGTTTTTGTCACGAGCTCTATATATATTAGGTACTACCATCAAAATTTGTTTGAAGTGTTTTTTTTTTGTAATGTTCTAGGTTTTTACCTTTTTTTAGTAAAGAAATCATGGGACATTGTCAAATTTTGAGTGGAAACCCTGATAAATATAAATATAAACAAATTTTTTTTCTATAAGTTCTGTAAAGACATGCATTAAGTTGTGTTTCACATTTTTCCGATAAAAGGCTGTTCACAAGGTCCTAAAGTCTAGTTACTCCACCGATAAGCTAAAAACTAAAGACACTGCAATTGGGTAGCTGTCATGCCTAGATGGCATATATACATTTTTCAGGCTTTTGAGTTAATAGCAGAAGGTCGTTTGCAAAGCCATTTGCAATTGGAGGATAAGCTGGCCAGCGCATGCTCAATTACACTTTGATCCTGCTGATTTATATTGCCTTGTTGATCCTTTTCTATAAGTATAGCTTAGCAAACATTTTTGTAATTTATTTAAGAAAATCTCAGGTACAATATTTATGCGTCTTCTTCTTCTATTTCACAGCAGGCGGGTTTTTCAGTTGATACTATTTAGCCCTTTTCCTTTTGCTTCACTCTGTGGGCTACAGAGCTACTGGCTTGGTTGTATCTTATTTATTAGACATTCTCAAATATCTTTCAGTAGATTTTTCGACTCAAGGAGTTCAAATATAAGATGATAGATATCGATTTCGGTGCTCTTGGCTGATAGTGAGATTTTGTGGTGTTTGAAGCACTTGAACAGCTTACAATGCTAGGTATGCTGTGCAGACGTCAGCATATTACATTCAAATAGGCAGTGGTCAATTGTTTCATTATTCATAATGCAATACCTGTAAAGAGGGGAAAGGGGAACTGAACCACTTGAATTAGGAAACTGATATAAGAATGCAAGATGGTTTAGTCCATTTGTTCCAGAACGAATTCTGTGATAAATTTTAGAAAAGTACTTATTGGGAAAGGGGGAAAGAGTAGGATTTTTCTTATTAAACATAATATCTGATAGTCTCCATCGGTAAATATCTCTAATGGGGATTGGTCACCCACTTGGCTGGTCAATATTTATAGCATTTTTTGCTATTTCATCAGCCTGATGATTACCACTTATACCAGAGTGGCTAGGAATATACTGAAGATAAGTTCTTATGCCATTTGAAGCAAGATTATCTATAATACTAAGACAATGATAAGTGTCAATATCCAGCTTATACTGAGGAGCTGAAGACAGCAACTCAAGGCTTGATAAAGAGTCAGAATAAACTATAACATTATTTGAATTAGCAATCAAGGGTTTATTTTCCATAAGGTGTTCTAATGCCATGATTATGGCATTTAACTCTGCAGACATTATCGATACATTATTATACAATCTCTCACCCATTGCAATTTTCAGGTCAGGAAGGAAGGCACCACTTGCTACCTTCTCATTCATTTTGGACCCATCAACAAAGATTTGGAAATGGTTTTTATAAGTAATTGTATTAAGTTCAGCAAATTTTTTCTGGACAAAAGCGCAGAGGGTTTAATTTTTTAGTCCACTTTGAGAAATCAGTATTTATTTTGGGGATTCACCAATTCCATGGAGGGGATTGGGGGAAAGTAGGTGCAATAGACTTTGCGGGTACATGGAACTTCTTCTGAATATTGGCTTACTCATCTGCAATGCCTCTATACATGGCTGGATTTCTTAACCAATTATGCAGGGTGTGTGAGGTATTTGATTCAATTTTTGTATGATTTTTATCAAGGGAAAGCTACGTCTCTCCCTTATTGTTGTTAATCCAATCTCCATAAGCAGAAACTTGGTGCTTGTGGGTTTCCTAAGACCAAATATGAGACGTATTATATGCGTGAATGCGATGATTCTTAAAATATTCTGCTTCTTCTACAAGTTGTTTCTGCTTCATTTAGCGAATTTAGGAATCTCTCTCGTGCTCTTCAAAGGACTAATTTAATAGACAGCCAATTATAATTAATCCAGGTGCCTTGGCCCTTAAAATATGATACATCCACGATATATTTGTTTCACGCAATCTGTAAGTACTGATTACGATTATACCCGGGAATAGATTCTTCCGAATGAGCGCGGGTTTTATAGGACTCAAAACTCATAATGCCACTCACCGTGCAGCCTTATCCCACAAGATATCATTTTAAGCTCGGTATATCAAAATTTGAATTTCAACTAAAGGTCTATGTTTCTTTGGATCTAACCAGAAATTTTTGGAAAGTAAAGAGGTTATTTTGCTTAAGTTTTCTGTTTAGATTGTTAAGTGGTTAGGGCTTGGTTAGTATGCAGAACACAGGCTGAAAAAAGCGCAGAACTATACAAACTCCAGAAGGAAAATTATGTGTAAGTAAATTATAAATGTATATATGATACATTTTTATCCTATATCTGGTCACTTCTATATCTGATAACCTTGTTTCTTGGATAGGTAGATACATAGTGCTAGGTCGAAGGTGCATTACTTTTATTCATTTTTTCTATTTAGGCAAATCACGGCGTTGAGTCAAATCCGGCAACATCGCAAGGAAACCAATCAGCAACAATGTCAATGCAAACTCCGCCCACCTTTACGCTTCAAGGCAGTAATAACATTGAAACGGCTGTTAAAATCCCCAAAATGGAGTGGGGACTCCAGGTAAGGTTTTCTGTCACCAAAAGGTTTTGAAAAATCCTGTAATTGCGCCTTCTGTTTCGCAATCCTTATTGGATAATTGCGCAATCCTGTAATAATTGCGCAATCCTGTAATAATTGCGCAATCCTGTAATTCCGCCCCACTCCAAAATGGAGTGGGGACTCGAGGTAAGGTTTTCTGTCACCAAAAGGTTTTGAGAAATCCTGTAATTGCGCCTCTGCTTTTAAGACACTGAAATTGTATTTACTTTTTTTTTACTTTTTATTGTTAATTAACAAAATTAGGAATAAGTTGTCATGGAAAAAATTCCCAATGTGAATGTTGGGCCTGTGGCCATATGCAGCTTTGTTTGTATCCTCAATTACTTGCTTAATTTTCATGCCAGCTGGGTGACGCTGAGTCGATAGTCAATGTCATTCAGAATAGATAGTTTGCAGCAGTCATGCTGCCAGCATCTGCCAGGGAGCCTCTGGCCTGTTCCAAAATCTATTTCAAACTCTTAATGGAACGTTTCATGCCTGGACACTGCCACCCGTGTTACGAAAAGCCAAAATTATAAGGAATTCTTGTGGGAGTATTCGTGGCAAATATCAGAAATGGCTGAACTACCACAGAGTACGGTGAACAGCTTGATCTTAAAAGGTGATTAGACATAAATAGCTCATGTTTGATAAAATCAGGCTACTTAATCTGTTAAATTTGATCCCAAGGAACGTTAAATATGGGGTTTCTCCATTACTTACTAGTTAGAAGGAAAAAAAAACATCCGTTGCGTCTTCTTGGGCTGTTTCCAAATATATTAATTGCTTGCTTCACAAATTTTATGTTGAGCCCTTAAAGGGACCCCTGAAGTGACACCTTGCTCCTCTTTAGAAAATAGTTACCAAAAGTTCTGAAAACTACTTTTTACAGTCGTAAATATTTACTTGTCTCATTCCCAAAAATGTAATTCTTCACTTTACCCCCACCCCCCTAATGAATAAATATACAGTTTAGTGTATATATTCAAACTTCTTTTTTCATTGTTGCAACCCGTTTCTTCTTTATCATTTTAACTGAACGCTAATTAATTGGCGAAAAGAAAAGAGTCCCGGTATTCTAAAATATAATGTTAATATTTATTGTGGGCTGTATAGTTATCCATCAAGGGGGGGGTCACTACGTGCTCTTTTAGGATTGAGATATGTAGCTATTTCCTATTGTTTAAAGTAGCTTTTAGATTTTTCGGTTACCAATATCTTGTGGCAAGTAATTAGGAACAAGGTGTCACTTTAAGGGTCTTATTCAGTGTTCAAACTACAATTTGCGAAGGAAGTGATTAGTACATTTGGGGGAAATGTAAGAAGATGCATCGAGTTGTGTGTCACCAATGACCAGCGAAGTCATGGGAAAAACTCCATATTTACCTAAGGATACAGTCTGAAACCTATGACGGAGCTTAAAGGTCATATACAAGAGAAACTGACAGGAGGGCAAAGTCAAGTGCTTCTTCTTCTTGTTCCCTTTAACATAGGCTTTTAAAGAATTTATAACTTCCAGCGCCACTCACTGGGCAGCATTATCTAGCAGAAAAACAAAAACCATCTCACTTCGTAATCTTAAAATTTGAATTTCAACTAAACCTGTAAGTATCTTTGGACCTAACCAAAAATTGTCTTAAAGCAAGCTCCTACTACTACTACTAAAAACCACACCGTAGCACCAAGCCGCCTGAGGCCAACACAGCTACGCACACTTCTCCGTCCCAATCTATTCAAAGCCTCTCTCTTTACGCACATTTCCAGGAAGTTCCGATTTCCCTTGAATCTATCCTTACGACATCCTCCCACCCCAACCAAGGACGCCCTGCTTTTTGTTTAGCCCTAGGTGGTTGGCCAAATAGGACAATTTTTGGCAATCTGTAACTCTTCGTCTGCAGAACGTGTCCTAGCCATTTAACTTTTCTTTCACTATAGTCCTAGAAAGGGTGATTTAACCACACTTTTCGTACATTCTACTGTTTGAGATACGGTCAGTCCGTCTCTGGAAAACATCAAATCTTCCTCCGTTTTTCGGAGTGCCCATTTTTCAGAACCATACTTGACCACTGTCAGCACTGTAGCTTCCAGTATTCTAATCTTGGTTCGCAGACTTAACTTCCTATTCTTCCAAACTTTTTTTCAAATGTGAAAAAATACCCTGAGCCTTGGCTATTCTATTTTTAACATCTTCACTACTCCCCCGTCTTTAATAATAATACTGCCTAGTTAAATGAAGCTGTCCACTTCATCGATCTTTTCGTTACCCAACGACTTAGTCTTAGTTTTCTTAATATTGATTTTCAAACCTTTTCTTGCACCCTAAACTCGCAAAACCTTTAAAAATTCACTCATTATTCTAACATTTTCATCTAGGATGCTTAAATCATCATCATAATCTAAGTCGAGGAAAGTTGTACCCCATTTGATTCTGTGTTCTCCCATTGCCCTTTCCGTGCCCCTGGAGACAATGTCCATCAAAATTACCCATATAAAGAGGGATATAACAAACCCTGCTTAACTCTTTATTTAACTCGAAACCAGCTACTAACCTCATTTCCTACCTTAACAGAGCAGTTTATTTGTCTGGTATACCATACAAGGATAAGACCTTTGCTAAACTCTTCTGTCATCTGAATCAAATGCTTGCTCGTAATCTATGAAACTAAGGACTAAAGGGTTTTGATGACTCTGGCACTTGTCACTTATTAATCTAAAGGTTAAAATTGGGTCGACACATCCTATACCCTTTCTAAGACCGCAGTGTTCTTCTCTTAAAACTGTCAGCAGCATCTCTCAGTCTAAAAATTATCGTATTACTAAGTAATTTGCTACCTACAGAGATCAGACTAATGCCTCGATAATTACCACACTCACTCTTATCGTCTCTCCTTTCCAGGGGTTTAATTAGGGTTTTCCTAAAATTGCTAGATACTTCCCACTTTTCAAAAATCATATTCATAATGTTCAGTAACTTATTTCTAGCCTCATAACCACTATATTTAAGAACGACCCTTTTTCTAACCATTCTTATTAATTTATTTTTTATTTATATGGTAAAATCTTTAGGCGTGGTTAGTATGCAGAACATAGACTGGAAAATAATGTAGCCTTGCACAAAATCCACAAAAAAAATTGTCTGTAACTAAATTATTTATGTATAAATGATGGAACTGTGTATTTTAGCCTATATTTGAATACCCTAATGCCCTATATCCGATTGTCTTGTTTCTCGGATACGCAGAGATATAATGGTAGGTCGAAGGTGCATTAATCTTATTCATTTTTCTGTTGAAGGCAAGTCAGGGCGTTGAGTCAAATCTGGCAACATCGCAAGGAAACCAATCAGCAACAATGTCAATGCAATCTCCATCCACCTTTATGCTTCAAGGCAGTAATAATATTGAAACCGGTGTTAAAATACCCACAACAACGGCAGCCATATCTCTTCAGCCAGCCAATGACACCACTAAATTATATATAACAGATGTCAGTTCATTTCCTAGTCTTAATGTTAGCCTTTAAACTGGTGCTAATATAACTGTTGTACGGTGCCATTTATCTTGTGCCATACAGTAGTGAACTAATCAAATGTGCAAATATTTGTTTTACCAAAGAACAGCACCCTCTGTGTTCTAGTCGATCGGTGCTTTATAGTGCTTGTAAATACTTATTGATTAAGGTTAAATAATAGTTTCTAGTCGATGAAGTCTAATTTTTGGTTATTTGTTTAATCGTTTTTTTATCCTTGTAAATAATTTGGGATTAAGGTCCATTCATAGTTTGTATTTTACGAAGTCTAGTTCTTTGGTTCGTTGCATTATTGTTTGTGTCGCATTATTTATTCATGTAAATAATTATCAACTAAGACTAAAACATAGTTTCTAGTCCACGGAGTCTAATTTTTGTTTTGTTGTATTATTGTTTGTCTTTCTTCCTTTTTTTGCTATAAAATTTGAACAGCTCTTAAGGATGAACGCCAGATTCTGTCGTTATAATTCTTTTTAATAAATAAAAAGGGGGATTAAAAAAAATGAAAAAAAGATAAATATCAAGAAGATAAAAAAAAACAAGTCGCTTAGAATAACAAAGATTTAATTGATGCCTTTTTTTATCTGATCTATTTCGTTACCTTACCTATTTTTTCTACTGATCTTAGCTATCTAACAATGAGCTTTCAGTTGTAGCACCGAAAGCAGAACTGAAATTAAAGTAAAAATAAATTAGCGTAATAAGCCTAAATAAGCCTAAATAAGCCGTAATAAGCCATTTTTTATTACATTTTTGCTCATTTTCTTTTTTTTTGAATATTTATTTTATTTACATGCTTTTTAACGAACTCCCATTTAGACATCTTCATAATAAGCTATTATACTAACGCGAGTGAGTTTAATACCTTAGCATGTTTCTGAGAAAGGTCTGGAAAGAAAAACATTACCAAAAAAATTATATTTTCCTGTTTCATGCCCTCCCTCCAGGAAAAACTTCCAGGGAATATTTTCTTTTTTTTATTACTAGAATTTTCTATACTCTATTTTAATTATTAGAAGTTTCTATTTATGAGAAAATGGTGCAATATGTCCTCAGTCTTTTTCGTCGTATCTTAACAAAAGAAATTTGGAAGAAGAAGATGGCGTTAAATGTTTGTTTGCCTATTATTCCAAGCAAATTAATGGTCCTATGTCAATTTTAAATTCTTGGTCAACCTGCCTGAGACTCTAGGCAGGCGTGCCTTTCCAAAAACTAACCCACAGGTACTTATCCAATAAGAGAGTCGTACTTACTCCCACCATTTACCCGTGCCATTTAAAAATTTTTGCGTCTCTATCACTCGGACTATCTGTCTTGACTTTTTCTACAATTAGCCATGTCTTAAAGCCTACTGCATAACACTTGATTTTCAATTCAAAATCAACGGACTCTAAAATCAACTGTTTTGCAGTAGCCATCAAGACATGGCTAATTCTTGAATAATAGTTATAAAAACCATACCATATATCTTGTTTTTTTTTGCTATTATATTGCCTGGAAAGAGAGGCACACCAACTAGGGTTCCTGAATTGTAGAAAAAAAAACATAATAAAACCATAAACCAGTATAAACTACTGTTCCTGAATGATAGTTATAAAAACCATACCATATATCTTTTTTTTTCTTCTCTCTTCTCTTTTTTTGTAGTATACACCCTTTTGAATCAATGTAGGTGAGTTACTTGTTTTTGAAAAAAAAACTCAAGGTTTTTTTGAAACATATGATCTCCTTTTAGAGCATGAATAGACCAAATTTAATTTCAATTTCAATTTCTCAATTTATAACTGGGATTTATTTTACTATATACATAAAAAAACAAACAAACAAAATACCCCCAGAAGCAAGCTTGTGCGGGGGTAATCCCTTCTAAACTCATAAAAAATCATAATAACAAAATAAGATCCAAAATAATAACTCTTTTCATTTAATATGAATAAAAATACAAGTTCTGCCCTCCAACTCAAAAACTATTAATAACATACTATACATAGCCACTTGAAAATAAACCCGTACCCCCCCCCCCCCCTTTTTAGCCAATTCATTAAAAATAATAAATTACTAAACAATACGATCTCAATAAACTACGGAACAGCAGCAGGTCATCCACACATTTAAGTTCCACTGGTAAACTATTCCAAGCACTCGGACCGGCATGACGGATAGAAAAAAATGATCTTGTTGCTTGCGGAATCGGTCTTCGAAATTCTTCCAAATTTCTAGTTCCATGCTCATGAACATCACCCCCACTCACAAACATTCCCTTAAAACAAACAGGAACACTACCATAAAGATACTTAAACATGAACTGTGTTTTATAAAATTTAAAAAGACCCGATACCGGTAGAATCTTCAGCGTCATAAACTCATTACGAACAGATGATCCTCTATTCTCCTTACCAATCAAAAGCCTTATTGCCGAATTTTGTAGTACACGCAGGGGCAGAAGATGCGTTCCAAAAGTAGACGACCATACTGAAGAACAATATAATAGATATGGATGTACAATTGAAAAATACAATAATCTTAATATACTAGTTGGGAGAAAATTTTTCAGTTTACGCATAATTCCAAAATTACGTTCAAGTTTCAAAGACACACAATCAATATGATCTACAAAACTTAAAGTTTCATCAATAATAATCCCCAAATATCTAACACTCCTCTTTCGTGGAATCATTGATGTACCATTACTTAAATTATTCACCCATGGGTAATAACTTGGAGATCTGCTATATATCAATAAACAAGACTTATTACAATTAAGTTTTAACCTATTACTTCTCATCCACCTTTCTATATTCTTAAAACCTTCTCGTAATTGCGACATCAATTCATTCTCAGTCCTACCACATACGGTTAATTTCGTGTCGTCAGCAAACATAACTAGGGCTTTACTAGGTTTAAGTGTCTCTAGAGGAGGTTTAATAATAGTATACAACCCATCAACTGCACTTGACAAATCATTTATATAAATAGAAAACAAAAGTGGGCCTAGGGGTGATCCCTGGGGAACTCCACAATTTATAAATCTACTGTCAGAACGTGCATCATTAACCTCCACAAACATTGACCTTGAATTTAAGAATGATTCTAACAACTTCAAAGCATTTCCCCTAATACCACAATTTTCTAACTTCATTAACAAAATATCATAAGATACAGTGTCGAACGCTTTCGCAATATCCAGAAAAATTGATGCAACTTTAAGGTTATTGTCTAATGCATCATTAACATATGTAGTCAAAAACAACATTGCATGCTCACTAGAATAACCTTTTCTGAAACCAAATTGATTTTGATAAAAAAACAAATTCTTTTCAAGATACTTTTCTAGCCTTATATATACTAGCTTCTCGAAAATTCTAGCAATAACTGGTAGCAGCGAAATGGGACGGTAATTACTTATATCATTTTTATCACCCCCCTTAAATATTGGAACAATCTTCGCTCGTTTCAAACACTTTGGAAACACACCAAATTTACTAATATATTTAATTTAATTAATAATACTTTAATAGTCTTATGGATTGAGTTTCCTCAGCTATAACCAGAAAGCTATCATACACGACGTAGCAAATTTTGATTTAACAATAATTTATCTGAGCTATAAAATTTCAATCGAAATATGATAGATTTGATTTTAGTACTGAACTGTGGGAATGCACATTTCGAAAGTTAGCTTTCTGGGCCTAGTTCGCTTAATACTGGACGACAGAGAAACAAAATATATTTGAAAAAAATATCTTATTCCTCTAAAACTTTTCGTTCTTTTTACTCGCTTAAAATTGTGCCAGAACTGACCATCAGACGCATTTAGGCATGGCTTTAAAAAAGCTGGGGTTATTTGTCTTTCCAAAATCAAGGAATAATGTGATTATCTTACAAAAATGCGTCACAGAGTTAAAGTCAATAGAATTAATGTACTTTTTAAAACGGAAGTAAAGACCGGGGATCTCCCCTTTTATCTTTGACTAAACCAAAGAATATGGGTAACATACAAGAATCTAAACTGGCGCTGGTGTCGATAAAAAAAACACCAACACCATCGAACGTTTGGTTTTTCTTGGCCTTTTGTCAGTGCAGCAATGAATAATAATGTAATAATAATTAATGTAATTGACAAAATTAATGGAGTAATAAGTGTGATCTCAGTTTTTGAAACAAACACAATTGCAGAAGATGTTTAGGCTAAATACATTTTTTAAAGATTGTTTGGATCATTTGTTGAGGGGTGGGGGGGGGGAGTATATCTGCTTTTTAAAGAGGTTTTGGGTGTCTAAAAGCTTTTATTTGACGTTTGGCTCTAAAGATAGCTAGAATATGATATGAACCGTAGCAACAAAACTTTCCCTTCTTATTAGTAGGAAGATCAGTATTATTCAACTAGTGCACATTTACTAGTTCAGTTCTTCTTCATACAATGTTAAGTTGATTTTAATGATTGCGACTATTCCAACCCGATATTATTTTTAATAGGAAGGTAAAATTACATAAAAATTATGAAAGATAAGACATTATGTATTATGTAATGTTGTTTTTCAGTATTAAATTTATTTTGGCCTCATAGAAAATTAATTATAATAGCAAAGAGTAATTGATTTGCAATCCATATATGTGATTGATGGCTACATTCCCTACATACCAGTTCTAAACCGTAGGTATCGAATTTGGCTAGGGTCAAACACAAAGTGAAAAATGCTTTCAGGGAAATGGATCCAGTTTTGGGTTGTCAGTTCTATTTAACAAAACTAGTTGTATCTGTTTAAAACTAAAGCAAAGTCGCTGAAAATAGTGAAATAACATCAAATTGTAACACTAGCAAATTAGGTTTGTAAAACCGAAAATGTTTTTTTTTTTTTTTTTTTTTGTCTTTAAAAACAGGCACTTGGATGTCTTATCACACGCATAATCTTTTATCTTTTGTCTTACCATAATCATAATCTTTTATTACAAAGAACAACCTTAGCCAAATATTCTATCGGTTTTGCATCAGACACGCTAAAAAATTTTGCTGAACTATTTGATAATTTGATTATATAATTTTGACGAATTAATTTATTGTATTTTTTAAAATAAAATTAAAACGGCAAAATTTAAGATAGACTTTTTTCGTATATTTCTTGTCCCATTTTTATCTTTTGAAGTATGGCCCAAGCATCATTTACAAACGTAACAAATTGACTTGTCCTTTAATTTTACGTGGGTTTGGTCACTGCGTTCAGTCCTTATTGACTTGGCTATTAAGAGACACTTTCTCTTTTCCAAAGGGGCGGATTTCCACTAAAATTATCTGAATAAGAATTTCTTTTTTTTTATGGCACATTTTGCTATTGTATATTGCCTACTTCATGGAATGCACACACCTTTATAAAGCTTGAAAAATCTAGAGCTAAACACATAAATACAGGAATTTCTTTTTCTGAGGGGAGGAGGAGTTGAAATAAAGAACAGCACAAAAGACATGCCAATTATATGAAAAGAAGGCAAATTTATAAAACTATGTGACAACAGGTTTAAGGTGTGCTAGATTCAATGTGCCATCTCATCTTTTTTTCTAGTAAATAATTTGTAAAAATATGTTGATATTATTTGCAAAAAAAATTGCTGCAATGTTTTTTTTCCTGGTGTGTTACAAAGAATCCTATGGATTTTCATTTTCCAATGATTTTCTACACGAGTTGATCCAGAATGTGTTCCTAAATTGCTTGGTTTATTTTTATTTTATTTTTTTACAAAAGAGAATGTGACAAGTACCATGATATTGATAAATATTTGCTGTTCTTGTTGCAGTTATATTTTCTTTTGTTATTGTTGTTCAGTCATTGCGTGCGTTTTTATATATTTCTTTTTTCCTACTTATTCTATCTTTATTTCTAATTTATTATTATTTCTATCATTTTTTCTAAAATTCGATTATTATTCTATTAGATTCTTTTGCACAAATAGTTTGTTGATGGTGTTCAAAACCGTTACTTTTTTTAGAGAGGGGAAGAATGGATAGAAAATACTATGAGAATTAGTTGTTCTGGAATTGTTTTTTGGGTATTGTGTTTAAAAGAAGCTAAAATGAAAATCCAGGGGTTATTTTTTCGGTTAACCGTAAGGGTTACGGTTTTCTCAATTTTAGTGTTGTGGGATTTATAAGTCATTTATTTAATACCATTAATCTTGGTTATGGTTGTATCTTAGTCAAGGTTACTATGGCTATGGTTGTGTTGTTACTCAAATGTCGTAAAAAAAATCCAAATGTTTAACTTTACATTCAGTCCTAAACATTAAGAAGGCTAGGATAATAGCCTTTTTTTGTGAAGGGTGGGAGGGAGTTGACTGAATAAGGCTAGTACGAATGTGTTTTCTGGTTATACGTGTAATAAATGGGACATTTCCTTGAAGTTAATCAAAACTAAAAATTTCATCTAGAAAGGGTGGGACTAAATTTTCCCTGGTTTTGTACAGCTTTAATCGAAATTGAAATCCACATTTTAGCTTTAAATAATCCTGTTTAGAGGAGATTGTGAGGTATTGGGGTGAGCATTCATGGTTACTGAAGTGTTACCTAACTTTAAATTCAGTCCTTGACAACATACACCTCTAATCTTGTCATCTGTCAGGGGGTGGTTTGACCCCATTCCACGAAGGGTGCGATTTTTTTTTTAAGCCTAGAACGGAATTATTTTATGCCTTCTTTTGAATTCCTCCTAGATTTACGCTCATTTTGAGTGTTTCTCCAGTGTTTGACTGAAACAAACGGAATATTTTCCATGCTGAATGTCTGCCTTTTTTGTGAAGAAGAGAGCTTATCGTTCGCACATGAACGCCCCTAAAAGATTACGTCTATCCAGTTCTTGAATTATGGTTTTGTGCCTACCTATTTATCGTTACTCGAGTATCATAAAAAAAATGATTATTTTTAATGTACATTTGGTCCCAAGCATTAGGAAAGTTAACGCTTAAGGACTATTACATTTTTTATAGGGGTTGACTGAAACTTTTATAAGGACTATTCGAGTAAATTTTCTAGTTGCCACTGATGTTGAACTGGCATCCAAGTTTTTGGGACAAATTTATTCGTCCAATGTGACGAATAAATTCAGCAACTTTCTTATTTTCTAATCCGCAAGTTTTACAAAAATGTAAAGTTTAACTTCATATATAGTCTTAGGCAATATTTACTTCTAGTCTTATCAGCTGTTCGCTTCAGAAGCTGTTTGTTAATCATTTTATGTTTCAGCCTAACTAGTCAGCGACCAAAGTGTCTATATTAAAGTTTATTAGAACGTGCGCGTGGCTGAATTAGTTGTCAAAGGTTTTTTTCTCTTTTAGTGTTTGTAAAATCTATGTAATGTATACAAAATTTTTGAATATGATTTTTGTGTGACATCTAACGAACTTTCTATCGTTTAGAATATATTTGGCTAGGGTTGTGAAAGTATTGTTTTGAAATATACGCGTTATTTCATTAATGGAATAACGCGAAACCGCGTTAATTCATCGATGTTTTTTTCTTCATTATTATGCCCCATTGTTTCTTTTTCCTTATTTCAAGTGGGTAATAAATGATTATGGTAGACATAGAATATATATCCATGTATTATTATTAAATATATATATTCTATATTCACAAAGTAAAGACAGGGTAAACAACATCAGAAATGTCAAGGTTATTAATTCAAATGTTAATAGCTCCAAAGGTTATTCCAAACCAAAGATTAATAAAAGATCTAAAGCTGGACTGGCCAGCCATGACAAAACAAAGTTTCTGGTTGCATGAAGGTAGCTGGCAATTGTATATTATATATTCTACTACTACTACTACTAATATCAACTCACCGCAATACCAAGCCGCCTGAGGCCAACACAGCTACGCACGCTCCTCCTCCGCCCCAATCTGCTCAAAGCCTCCCTTTTTACAACCGCTCACGAAGTTCTCATTTCCTTTAAATCTTTCTTTATGACGTCCTCCCGCCCCAAACGAGGACGACCTGCTTTCCGTTTAGCCCTAGACGGTTGGCCGAAAAGAACAATCTTTGGCAATCTGTCCTCCTTCATCCGCACAACGTGCCCTAGCCACCTCAACCTTTCTTTCATTATAACCCTAGAAAGCGATATTGAACCACATTTTTCGTACTGCAATTTTGTTTGAAATAAGGTCAGTCAGCCGGGTACCCAGAACAATCCTTAAGCGATTTCTCTGGAAAACACCTAGCAAATCTTCATCCGCTTTTCGGAGCGCCAATGCTTCAGAGCCATATTTGACCACTGACATCACTGTAGCTTCTAATATTCTAATCTTGGTTTGCAGACTTATCTTCCTATTCTTCCAAACTTTTTTTAACTGTGAAAAAACACCCTGAGCCTTGGCTATTCTACTTTTAGCATCTTCACTGCTCCCACCATCTTTACTAATAATACTACCAAAGTAAGTGAAGCTGCCCACCTGATCAATCTTTTCATTGCCCAAAGTCACCTTTTCATCCTCGCTTATTCCTAGCTTTAGTGACATAGTCTTCTTAACATTAATTGGCAAACCTATTCTAGTATATTATACTGACAAAACTTCTATGAATTAATGTCATTTTGCTCGAACTTTCTTCTGGAGTACTTGAATCATCGGTATAATCTAAGTTAAGAATACTTTTCTCTACCGATTTGATTTCGTGGTCACCCATTGCCCTTCTTGTGCTCCTTAAGACAAAGTCCATTAAAATAATCCATATAAAAGGGGATAAAACACAACCCTGCTTAACTCCTGATTTAATACAAAACCACCTGCTAACCTCACCGCAGCAGTATTATTCTCGTACATAGCACTAATCGCTTTAATGTATTTGTCTGGTATACCATACAAGGATAAAACCTTTACTAAAGCTCTTCTATCAACAGAATCGAACGCCTGCTCATAATCTATAAAACTGAGGACCAAAGGTGTTTGACAACTCAGGCACTTCTCAATTATTGCCTAAGAGTGAAAATTTGTTCGACCTTTTCTAAAACCCCTACCTTTTCTAAAACCGTACTGTTTCCCCTACCTTTTCTAAAACCGTACTGTTCTTCTCTTAAAACTTTGTCAACGGCATCTCTCAGTCTAAAAAGTATCAAATTACCAAGTAATTTACTACCTACAGAGACCAGACTAATGCCTCAATAATTACCACACTCGCTTTTATCACCTTTCTTATGCAGTGGCTTAATTAAGGTTTTCCTAAAATCGTTAGGTACTTCCCCTTTTTTCAAAAATCGTATTCATAATCTTCAGTAACTTATTTCTAACCTCAGAGCCACCATATTTAAGAAACTTATTTACCACCCTATCAGCACCTGGAGCCTTATTATTTTTACTGTTATTACCTTATTAGTACTGTCGCTAGTTCCTCCTCACAAATCAAATCTTCCTTCACATCCAGGGTATTACAAACTTTTCATTTTCCTCTATATCTTTTCCTGCAACTCTATCTCGGTTAAGCAAATTCTCAAAATGTTCAGCCCATCTCTCTTTAGTTTTTTCCTTATCGCTAATTGCGACCCGAGTCCTTTCTGTAAGTGGGCCAAATCCAGATTTACTACTCCCTCTCAATTTGTTAACATGCCAGTACAATATTTTACTGTTATGCCGCCTAGCTTCATCTTCCAGATCCTGGGTAATTGTATCCATGGCCTCCACTTCACACCTCCTTAGTTCATATTTTAATGCTTTCTCCACTTTCTTTACACTCCTTTTGTTTTCATATGATCTATCACTCACATAATTCTTGTACAAGTCCTTTCTCCTTTCTATTAAACATAAAGCTTTTCCACTAATATTTTTAGCTGCAGTTCTAGCTTTCTTCCCTAAGACACCTTCAGCAACTTCACAAATTATTTTTCCAACCATCTTCCACATTATCAAATTTTAAACTCAAGTATAGTATTCAACTGTTCCTGGAACGTTTCTCTCAAATTCTCATCCTGGAGTCTACCAACATCATAACTTCCCGGGAGGTATTTACTCTTCCGATATTTTAGCTTTAAATTAGCCCTTTACTATAACATAATCAATAACGTTTCCTGTCTTACCATCACGTGAATACCATGTTAACTTATGAGCCATTTTATGACCAAACACCGTATTGGTTATAGCTAGATTGAATACCTACAAAATTGCAAAAGTCTGTATCCATTACTGTTTTCTTTTCCTACACCAAATTTACCTATTTTTACCAAAATATCTCTATTTTTACCGACCTGGGCGTTAAAATCTCCCAATAATAACATCATATTTCTACCTGGGACCCTGTCTATTTGCTCCTGTAACTGTAAGTAGAATTCATCTGAGTCACTAGTATCTCCGTCAGTCGGTTCTACAGGGTCGTATACTACTATAACTGATACCCTGAACTTCTTAGTCATAAAATGAGCAATTAGTATTCTATTATTAATACCTTCCCAGCCTAAACAAGACTTAGCAGCTCCCTTATTCATCATGAACCCTACTCCCTGTCTATGTACCCCATCCCTCCTGCCTGAGTAAACAAATTCTATATCACCAATTTCATACTTCCTACCCCTGGGATATGAGTTTCTGAAACTCCTAATAAATCCAGTTCAAATCGTCTGGATTCGTCAGTCAAAATGTCGATACGATATTCATTTTTTAACATTGTAACATTCCTAGTTCCAATTTTTCTGTTCTTTAAATCATTGAAACTATTTTGGGCTCAGGAGAAGCAATGATCCCGGATAGCAGTGAAGGATGGGGATAAAATATCTTCTCAAGTCTACACTGAAGCACTTAAGCTGGATTAGAAACAGACAGCAAGAAATTCCTGCGATGTCCATGAATGGAGGTTTTGTGCAATCCTGGGTCCATCTTGGTCACAACATGGTTTTCAGCACTTGGCGATGCTCTTCTAACAAGAGTCGAAATCCTGCACAGAAAATCTCAAGCCTATTACCTCCGACTCATTATATATTCATGCCTACAAATATTATGCTACTACGGGGAGTCAGCCCATAATAGATAAATTAGCTAGGAAGAGGTTTTTCAGCCCGAAGACGCCCATCAAAACATACCAAACCCGGAAGAATTGTCCATTTGTCAGAATCCCGTGTGAATGCTGTGTCGTTTACTAGGCTATAATTTCCTCGAGGGGCACCACTCTTCAAATGGGAAGAGAGTTGACCGCAAGGTCCCCAGTCTTGCAGGTACCCCAAAAGGGGCGAGGCAGCCAGTCCTTTGCAGAGGCCGTTGTCCATAGATCTGGATCTTACGCCCTGCCGCAGTTGTCCTCCTATATAGGATCCTCCCCCTGTCGTGTTCTGCATCACCATGCAATTTAACCCATTACTGGGAGAAGGTTTATAACTCATGGGACTTGTGGACAAACCAGTGGGCCCTTTTGAGTGCCCATTTGAGGAGTCTTCTTCCTCCTCCGCCTGTATTTATGACCCAGGGCGAGGGTGCCTCAGTTTTTATTATGGACCCCCAGGGACAAGGTCCCCCTTGGTCCGTGCCTCCTATGGAGGTACCCTATATATCTGTAGGGCGTTCCCCTATTGCCACCTGGGGACACGCTGAATGGCCCGGGGGAGGCCTAACCACTACTTAACATTTAGGACTCTGTTGATGGACGTGTCCAGTTTAGCTCAACACTGAAAATGCTTAGTGTCCAACAAAAATGGATATAAACAATTTTTTTGCGTTTTTTGTACCCCCCCCCCCCCAAAAAAAAGAAAAAACAATGTTGGGGTAATCCCCCCCCCCCTCGAAAGAATACTGGGTACGGCCTTGCTGGCCATCTCAACCTTTCTCTCATTATAGCCATAGAAAGCGTGATTGAACCACACTTTTCGTGCAGCCTACTGTTTGAAATACGGTCAGTCAGCCCGGTACCCAAAACAAATAAAAACCCTTCCAATCTTTCTAGACAAAAGCAAAAAAATGAAGCTTTTTTGTACAGTTTATGATTTGGCACCCCCTTCATATAAGTTCTTATACAAGAAAAAGAAAAGCTTCTTTTGCATCATTGTTTTTTTTATTTGACACCCCGTTCAATTAAGTTTTTATACATAAAAACAGCCTTTCTGGTATCATTTTATCGTTTTTGAACTGAAAAAATTGCTTTTTACTGAATTGCATTTTACTGAACAATTGCCGTTCGACCCAAGCCCCAATGTCGCTCCCCACTCCCAGTAAAAAAAAAAAAACGTTTCTTTAATTCAATTTCATAAAGACGATACTTTTGTCAACATAAGAAGAACCGTCTATATTGCAATTGTATCTGCCTGGTTTATATGCAAAGTAACACAAGAGACGAAAATTAACGAACAAGAGAGTAGTGAAGAGTTATGGTATACAAAGTAATGTTTGGCAGGGATAGTCACTAGTGATAAATCACTAAAGGTGGCATCGTGATTGGGTGATTTTTGGAGATTCGGGGAACCAAATTTCTTTCGGAGAGACAAATAGATTTTCGGGGAAAACCCCAAAAATTCAGGGATAGTGCAAGTCCTGCTTGATTTCTAATAAGGAAATTCGAAGTACTTAACCACACGAGAAAAGAAAAGCTCCGACTTTGTGGTTGACGCAATAAAGAATTGCCGCAATATTAACTCAAAGTCAGCCGAACGCCGCCGTCTCTGCCGTTGGCGGCGCGCCGGCGGTGTTGTGACACTTCGGCGGAGGTCAACTGGGCCTCTCGTTGGCGGCGTTCGGTCGATGCGCCGGCGTGGCGCCGGGGTCTAGTCGTATCCAGAATTTTTCGGGAGGGGGGATGGGGTACAAAAAAACGCATCAAAAACTTGTTTATGTTCTATTTTGCTATGTTTAACGAGTCGGACAAACGTTTCGGGGGGGGGGGGGTCAAATCACCTTTCCCCCTGGATACGGCCTTGCTACACAGATAAGTGGGTGATTAACACTTAGTCAAGCATAAACATATCCCTTCAACCTGAGCCTATCCCTGCAAGATGACTTAATACTAAACAAGATTACTAAAAAGTACTAGTAAATGCAAAATGAGAGCTTGATATACATTGATATCCATTCCTGACCGGCAGACAAACAAAATTAGAACATTAAGAATCAATGCAACCAGATTTGTTTACAGTTGAAGCTCTCTTTGTTCCGAAACTCTAATTGTAATGTCTTCACGGCCAGAAACCTTTAATCAGGTAAAAAAAAAAACTTTCAAACGGTATAATTCTTGCATGGGGCTAATTTGTTGAAATATTTGCAAAAATGTTTTTTTTTTTCACTTCTCTTGTCCCTTGTGTTAACTCTCTAACGACCGAGATGGTTGTAGCCTCCTTAAACTGTAGAAAATAGGCAGGGTAGTGAAAACACGCTCTGTCAAAGCCAAAACAAAAGTTTCTGGAGGCTTTTTGTATGAACAGTCTCCATAAGCTTAATAATAAACATTATAAACCGAATAATGACACAGCGTAACATAACTGAACGCGTATGTTTGTTTTTGTAAATTTAGATAATTCATCACAATACTATGTATTATCAGTTTTTATTTGGCTTTACCATTTTGTAAATTACTTTCCTTAAAAAGAAAGACTTATTAGAGAACTAATGAAATGTTTCTCAGGTACATTCTTCTATTATTAGTCTAATTTCTCATTGCTTTCATGAATTTGCATGACGTCATATTTTGTATGAAGCCATTTCAGGTTGTATAAACATATCGCTACACATAGAATGACGTCACTCTTGGTATAAAACACCAGCAGTGTGAGAACCATGACGTCACTTTTACAATATATACTAGCAATTCCAGGCATTTCATCTATTTATTTAAAGAGAGCTATAAGATGAGTATTATTAAATGTTTTGCTATTGGGATTCCAGTCTCGTGTGCTGGAATAGCGATCACGTGGGGGATTAAGAAGTATAGAGGATCCTATATGGATGAAAGTTCGAAGAATAGTGAATCAGGACCAGTCAATGAGGCTCAGAATGCTAATTTTCCAGCCTCAAAGGAGCCTGTTCAAATCCGAAAAGAAATTAAAGTTGACGGTGACACTCTGACAGACAAAAACAAAGATAATGGTACAAGTAGTAAGAGTTGTCAAAGTATATCACCTGCGGTAGAAGAAACTGTTGAGGCCGGAGACCGTAGTGACGGAAGACCGAATCCAGAATTCAGAAGGCTTCTGGCTCCTAACTGGCTCACTGGCTTAACTTACTCGAAGGGCAAGTGTTTCTACCACTGGGTGACAAATGGTATACCTACTAACTCTCAAGTACTAATTTTTAGAGAGGAATTGATCAATAGTATGACAGAATATATCCAAAGTATCATAGCTTTTTGCTATCATCCAGCCTCAAAAGAGCCTGTTCAAATCCGGAAAGAAATAAAAGTTGACAGCGATGCTCTGACTGACAAAAGCAAAGATAATGGTGCAAGCAGTAAGAGCCGTGAAAGTATATCACCTGCGGTAGATAAAACAGTTGAGGCCGAAGACCGTAGTGACGCAAAACCGAATCCAAAATTCAGATCACTTATGGCTCCTAACTGGCTTATCTGGCTCACTGACTTAACTTATACGAACAGCAAGTGTTTCTGCCACTGGGTGAAAAATGGTATGCCTACTAACTCTCAAGTACTAATTTTTAAAGAGGAATTTATCAAGAATGTAACAGAACATACCCTAAGTATCATAGCTTTTTGCTATCGTCGAAGATAAGCAAAATGTAAATGTTGATGTCTTGTAAAAACTATTAAAATAAAATAATGTTATTCTTATTGGTATTTTTGTATTAGTGGATATATTCATAGATGTCTTGTTTAGACCTAAATTAATGTGTAGAAGATCACATCTGAAAACAAAATGGCTTATAAGCTCTTTTTAAGTCAAATGAGGATTTTTATAAACCACTAAAAATCAGTTTTTGTAACATTAACCGCAAGTCCTAGGAGTGTACGTATAACCTTGAACTCCATAGGAGTCTATAACTTAGAAGTTACAGTACGCTGAATACGCCTTGTTTTATATGGGCGATGAATTCGTTTTTTTTTGTTTTTTTGTTCTCTTCGTTATTCGTTCTACTTTACTGGCCATGAACCCGTTTTTTCGTTTTCGTATTCATTTCTTTGTTTTAAACATTAGATTATATTGGATAATAAAAAGGTATTTAAAAAAATATAAAGTTTGGTGTCATCAAGCATTTCAGAGCTAAACAATTATAGTATTAAACTAACTGTAACAATATATAAATATGAAACAAGTAGAGGAATAATTCTAGTCTATAAAACAAAAAAGTAAACCAAAAATTTAAATTAGAAAAATAAAGTAAAAAAAACGAAAACATACAAGTTTTTGGTCAAAATGGATCAGCTACACAGAATTTAACTTAAATTTAATATCGCGGTTCTTGCTTACTCACCATATGGCATTTTGAGACAAACTTAGTTAACGATTCTTCCATCTGTAGTTTTCAACTTGGGTCGAATGGTGCAGCCAAAAGAATTTCCAAAGCTTAACTAAAAAGATATTCCCCAAAGGAATAATCTTTATTCTTATTTCAATATAAAGATTAAAAATTATTTTTACAAGCAGTGTGAAATTTTTTTCAAATAAACGTATTTAAGAATAAATTTCATTTTTTTATGAATTAGGGTTAGTCGACGTATCCCACACGCGGCCCCAGTTGCGGACGGTGTGGCCACTTAAGCCACTGTGACTACAATTAGTCTTACGACAGCAAAGCGATACGACAGAATTTATGACAATAATACGATTTACAGCGATTTAATCCAAAGCAGGAGCTAAGGTATTTTTCAAGTTTTGCTAAATTAAAACGGGGGTTTAAGTTTTGCAGGCTAAAATTTTTGTAATCTATATATATAAGCTATATAATATATAGCTATAGTACTAAGCTATAATATATAAGCTATATAGCACTGAGGGTTATGCAACCATTTCCTCATTCCCTTTTCTTTATCTTGCTATATGAATTATGATTGAATAATAAAGAAAGTAGACCCCAAAACATGATTTTTTAAGCTGTTTATAGTAATGACAAGCAGAACAGTTCGGAAGAACTTGAGTAAAAGATTGCCGAGAGGGGGGAGGTGTTTCAAATTCACAATCTATGATTAATTTAATTAACATATCGCCGATGGACAGCGAAAATCATATCCGCATTTTTGGCGGAAGTTTTTTTATGCATTTCTGCTTGACCGGCTCTAAGATACGTATGTTGTTCCAAGAATAGCTGTATTGGGCATCAGAGTTACAAATTTATTATTCCTGTATACTATACCCATATTTATATACCTATAGATAATTTTTTCTCAAAAACTTCCTACTCGAAATAAAGACCAGGCAAAAGCAGCCAAAAGATGTGTCATTGGGCGTCATTTCTTCCGATAAAATTGCGGTCCCTGTGACGGTTCCAAATAAATTATCACTTGCTGTTGCCGGGTAGATAATAATATTTACACAAAGTGATATCTTCCGTACCAAAATAAGAACCTACGCCATTCAGTTGACACAGAAATGCATCCAGGATTTACTCCCCTTGTGCGGGGGCAAATTCTACGATTTCGAGCAGATGCATGCAGTGTTGCCATAATTCTTTCAAGAGGTTATCCGTATTGTACGAAGACGCTTATGAGCACAGAAGATAGAAACAATATTGAAATCTACTATCTCCTCTATTAACAACTATTAACACACCGTCAATTTGTAAATTTACTGTGGTTAGCTCACGACGGTTTTCGTTTCTCCTTTCAGAGTACTATTCAAAGAGAAATCAGTTTTGATCATTGCAATTGCAGTAGGCAATTTCGAGTTGTGGGGAATTGGATCCAAATCACAGCTATTAAGGTTCATTCTTAGACAAGTGATTTTGCGACAATCCTGCCGCTGTAACTTACATTAAAAAGACAAGATGCTCACATCACTGGATTCATTAGTCTAAAATATATCTATTCACCGAGCCAGAATTGTGGTATTAAATTATTTTTTTATTGGAGAAGGATCTAAATTTGCTAAAAAAATTGGCCTTTTTTTACAATTTTCAACGAATATTCAATGTATTTTCCATCTAATAAACACACCGAATTTAAAAAATAAGTAGCTCGGTAGATCAGAATCTCAGCTATGGAATGATAGTAAAATTGTCGTCTTCAGGTGATATATTAAAACCGTTGGGGAGCTGGGAAAGACACCACAAAATGCACAATCTTCAAAAAATGAACTCAGTAGGTTTGTGTTTCGAATGATATTTCTTCTGGTTCAGAACTAGTGTTAGGCTGGGAGCAGAATCAAAAAAAGTATATTGAATTCATGTTTTTTCATGAAAGACTGTTAGAAATATAAACCTAACAGTGCCATTTTTACTGCTGTTGTTCTGTTCCGTGTTTGGCTGGTGGCTTTAAAGTTTTTCATGAAAAAATATAAATTCAAAATTATTTTTTGTTGATTCTGGTCTCAGACCATATTAGAATGGCATGTGGGGCAAACGTGGCTAAGACGAGAAGCCTGTCTGACTAGTAACGTTTATAAAGCGAGGCTCTTCTCATGTTGTCTTTTGTTCCTTAGCTTGTTTAGGTTCCGAGACTTAAGATCGATCCGAGACTTAGGGTCCAACTCTAGTTTGGACCAGAGAAAAAAACCATTGAAAACGCCAACTTAATGAAGTCATGTCTTCCCTTTAATTAAAACAAATTGGATTTTCAGTCTGTAATGCATAAAACGTTGTATGGATTGGATATAGCAAGAGCGCATATATGTTCCTATTAAGTCCGTCTTAACAGGAACATCCCGTTAAGATGATTCGGAAGCTTAAAATCATTTTTCGAGCCTAAGTGTCGGCCGACCATCACGAAGACAAAGAGCCTATTAGCGAATTCTTCCAGGGGACTTCCAGAGCCATCATCAAAAGCTGTCAAGAATTTGTGGCTTGACTGAAAGGACATACAAATTTTAAGTCCCTTTTGTCGGCAAGCTTGTCAGTCAAAGCAGATGCCCCCACAGAGAACTCCTAGTGCAGCAAAATAACTTAAATGATAATTCTATTGAGTTGGTTTATACCCTTTTATTACCAGGTATGCTAGAACACTATTTGTCTTATCCTGAAAGACAAATAATGATTAGTATTTTCCTGTACCTCAAAAAGAAATTCTGCTTCATTTAACCGAAAAAAATTAATTCATATTTCTGATAATGTCCGAGGTGTGTTTTTTTAAGTAAGGTCCGTTTAAAGATAAGTATACAAAGAAAGATTATTTCAAAAAAGTAAATTTATTTTCAGAAAGTACATATTTTACTCTATTTAATGGCATAGTTGCTAAGTTTGTTCAAACACTTATCATACCTCTAAGCTATTATTAGTCTCTCGTCATTATTGTGACGGTGTTGCTTGAGGTGGAGAAACGGATAGTAATCGCTTGGCGCAAGATCAGGACTGTAGGGTGGATGGTCTGAAACTTCCCAGCCAAAACTATCCAGCAAATTGCGGGTCTGGCCTGCAGTGTGAGTGTGAGGTCTTGCATTGTCATGATGAAGGATAATTCTCTTTGTCAGAATGCCATTTTTTTTTTTGTCGCTCAGCGGAGCTTTCTGAGGGTTTGGCAGTATGCTTCTCCATTGATGGTGGTTCCTCGTTGCATGAAGTCGACCAACATAACACCATGCCTATTCCAAAACACAAACGCCATGATTTTGCGCTAGGACAGAATCTGTTTGGCCTTCAACTTTACAGAGGAGTATGCATGTTTCCATCTTATGTTCTGTTGCCTCGATTTGAGCGTGATATGAGAAACCCATGTTTCGTCTCCAGTTCAACTGGTTGCCACCTCAGTGGCAACCGTTACAATGGTGACGACGAAGTAAAAACGGTGGTGAACTCTTGGTTATTGGAGCGGGTGGCAAGTTTTTATGAAGAGGTTACTTTAAGAAGTTAGAGGCATGACAGGTGTTTAGAAAAACTTGGCAACTATGCCGAAAAATAGAATAAAGTATGTACATTTAAATTTACTTTTTAGAAATAATGTTTCGCTGCGTACCTAAGTTCAAACGGACCTTACTTAAAAACACCCCTCCTAAGTTTCATTAAAAACTGAATATCTCCAGCACATGACGCGAGAAGTTAAATTGAAAGTAGGTGCCGACTTTTAATTTTCTGTCGTTTATCCAGATCTCTTATTATTCTGGTTAGTTCCACCACACAAACTAAAAAAGCTTATAATGGACGACATAGATTAATGATTTAAGGTGGTGCAATGGGTCGCAAAAGGCAAAAGGAGAATATGGAGAAAAGGAGAATCTTTATAACGCTCCCCAATCTCTAGGTCCCCTTCAGAATCCTGACCATTTCATAATTTTCTGGGAAGCACAAATAAGTATGCCACAACTAAAACGAACAAAAACCACAATTCAGCCCATCACACGGTCTTCAATAGCTCACGTTGGTTGATGGAGCGGTACTTACATTTTTGAGGACAGTTGCGCAGGGACCGATATTAATGTCAAAGTCACCAGGCTGAACAGCCTTCTGGTAGAAAAATTCCACGATTTTTTTCCAATAAAAGTTATTACGGTTTGTGACACTGACAAACCATGGATCACCCACGAACTCAAACAGATGATAAAGACTCGCTGTAGTCTCCACAAAGCTGGAGATCAAGCGGCTGCAGCCAGTTTGCGTAACAGAATTGTGAAGTTAAACAGACTAGCCCAAAGACAGTATGTAAAAGAGAAAATAACGCCATTACTGCACACTGACCCTCACAAATGGCACTCCTCGGTCAAAACCCTTGCAGGGAAATCAACGCCAAAGGACCTGAGACTACTCAAAGATGACGGCACACTGACATCAGCTACTGAAGTGAACAATTTTTTCTCCGACATATGCACCACATACCCATCAATCACAAACTCAGAAATTGAGAGTATCATTGCTGACACCGGGACTGATGAGATATGTGAAGTATCTGAATATGCCGTCTTTAAGGAACTTCAGAAACTGAAAGTAAACTGTGCGTCTTACACTGGTGAACTCCCTGTCAAGTTGTTACGCGAGTTCTGCATCTTTCTCGCGAAGCCACTCAGCTCTATTATTAACCAGTGTTTTCGCGAACAAGCGTTCCCCAGTGTTTGGAAGAGAGCTTATGTGCGCGTCATTCCAAAAGTGAAAAACCCGAAATCTTGCGACCGACTCCGCCCGATTTTGATAGTTCCGAACCTCTCTAAGTTAGCGGAATCATTTATATATCATAAACTTATGTCACAAATCCGGGGCTCTCTTGATCCATAGCAAACGGGTGCTTGGAATGTAGTAGTACAACTGTTTATCTTGTGCGTCTGCATCACCTTATTGTTGAGTGGCTTGACCAAGGAGGCAAACTTGCATATCTCCTCCTAGCCGACTATAGAAAAGCCTTCGACTTGATACGCCATTATACTGCAGTGAACAATCTGAAGGCTATGGGAGCTTGCAGACATATTCTCTTATTAATAAGAGATTTCTTACGCGACCGACTACAGAGTGTATATGGTCTCTACCCGGGTGTGACTGATTCGGAATGGTCTGAGCTTACGTGTGGTGCCCCACAAGGCACTAAACTCGCTGCCTTGTTGTTCTTGGCAGTGATCAACTTCGTCCTTGCCGATTTTGACGAAAGGTTCAAATTCTTAGATGACCTTTCCACCCTCTTAAAATACCTCATTGAGAAGTCTCAAACCGTTCCCCAGTTCAGTGAATCATTTATCGACAACTTTAGAGACCAGTGTTCTGAAAACAGCCTCCGAATCAACGAAACGAAAACCAAAATTCTTCAATTTAACCCTCTCAAAAGGGATTTTCAGTGCCCCCCTCCACCATACCAAAGCATATCGTCGGCAGTTATTCTCGGTGTTACGTTCAGCGTTGTCTGTTCGTTTAGCCTCCACGTCCAAGAGGTAGTGAAAAAGGCGAACTGTGCCATGCGTACCCTTTTACTGATGCGAAGATTTGGTTTTTCAGTGCCGCAATTGAAAACAGCCTACCTGACATATATTCGCCCGATATTAGAGTATGCGTGCCCTGTATGGGGTTCACAGGTTCGGAACACTGCCTATATGAGCGAAGTACTCGAATCAGTCCAGAAAAGACCGGTGAAGGCCATACTGTCTGATCAGTACACCGATTACGAATCAGCACTGTCTCAACTAAATTTGCCGTCACACCACGATCGCCGTTTTCAACTTATCTGTAAATTTGGCCAGTTTCTTCTGACAAGTGATAAACACAGAAATATATTACCCTCAATGCTCACAAAAAAAGTAACTACAAGATCAAAAGCAACAAAGCTAGCCCAGCCCAAGTGTCGCACTAATCGCTTCAGCAATTTGTTTGTGCCTTTTTATGTTTCTGTCTACAATAAGTGACATGTGTATTAATTTTTTTTGTGTCTTTGTTCACTTTGTAAATAATAGCGCGATTTAGTCGGGATTTAAACCCTGACTACGAAAGCTTTTATGTTAATAAATGATTCTGATTCTGAAAAATGCTTGACTTTTCAAAACTAACAAAAAAACAGCTTCTTAAAAATTACAGTACTTTTTCTGATTAAATAATGGTTGGTTGTTTAATTTGAAAAACCCTTGTTTAACTGCTGAACTTGATATGTTAACGCAATCGAGAAGCCATCAAGAGACATAGGTACAAAAAACAACAAAATCAGCCACAAAAAAACAGTTCTGCGTGAATCATGGTTTATCAACAGTCTGAAGAGAATTTGGCGACCAAACGTCCTCAGTTTGAGTCAAATTTAGACTCTAGTCCTATCAATCCTGAAGTATAAAAAAATCATGGCAAATGGCAATCAAGAGCGCCGGAATCTGACCTTTGAAAAATCCACATGTCTAGAGAATCCTGACTGCGTTTAAAAAAACTGAAAAAGAAAAACTTTTTCGGATGCTGGCCAGTGGTCTGCGTTGCGCAGGTACCGATCTCCTGATTCAATGCCTTCAGCCGGAAATGCAATGCATGAAAGGGGGCAAGTCATCCGACGCTTCCCGTGTTTTCCTCCCAGATTACTTCAGTTACCCATTTTGAACTGGGAAGACTCTGGCTGAGTGCACAGTGACACCATTGACCCCCGTCACAAATCAACTAACCAACAACACCAGGTCTCGAACCCCTGTCCTGAGGATTTCAATTCTAATGCTCTGACCACTCGGCTAAGACGGCTTGACTGTGTTTGATCGAAAGAAAAGAATCAATAGTCGTTCATCGAGTCTCCAAAAGAAAAGATCGACGAGCTTGTTAAAACGATTTAGCCTTGTTAACATCAATATAATTATATAGTAAAATAGTTTTATATAGCAATTTCAAAATCGAAGTGCATTTAACGTTGCTCCTCGATCTGGAATTATCTTCCTGGGAGAGTTTATCCCAAAAGTTTCTCTCTTGGCCCTTTCAAAAGAAGTTTGAACAGTCATCTAAAACCTCGATAAGAGACCATCGGCAGATCATGTATATAATTATACCTGGCGCCAAAAATTTAAATAATTTTAGGGTGCTTAAACATCCTTAGAGACATATAATCTTATATATGATCATACCGAGGTTACAATAAATAGAAAAAGTCGAGTTGCAAAATAGAGACCAAGTAAAAATCGGTCTCCGGTCTCCTTTGAGTTTTCCGAGTTTTTGGAACCCTAGCAAACATATATTTTTACAGAATCATCATTTATTATTCCAAAATTTTGAAGTGTCCATACATTGCTTAAAATTTAACTTGAAACTATAACGTTTACAAGACAATTTCTAAACAACTAAAATAAATCGTAAATGTAAAATAAGAATTACACGTTAGATAATGCTAAACAGGAAACAAAAAAGAATTAGGAAATAATATGTAGAATTAACACAACGTTGCTCATTTTGGGTAATTCGTATTATCTTTCCGATTATTTTAGAATTATCCTTCCAATTCACCCAATTCTTACGAAAAAAAGGAATAAAAAAAAAAAAAAAATTTCTCATTACGGTCAGGCGTAGCGTAAAAGACATATCACATTCCTTGGTTGATTTTAATTTTTTCTTATAATAAATTTCCTTTTTTAGTTACGTATAAAATGTTAATTAAAATATGATTTTGTTTTTTTGGTTAAGATAAAAAAGACTGACCCTTTTCCTGAATACACACGCCATACGTTACTTTGAAATAATCGAAAAATAGCGAATAAAATAAGATATATTACATGGCTATTGCAGGCACAAAAATAAGCAAAATAGACAGCGGAAAAATAGGCAAAATAAATATAAAATATAGAGATAAAAGAACAAATCTTTAGATTTTGAGAAGGAGGTGTGGAATGAAATGTCTCTGACAACAATAAAGACATACTAAACTGAGCATTAAACAAACTATTAGCTAGTTCGTTAAAAAAAGTTAAGAAAACCTTGTCATTTTGTCAGACCTCCTATTCCACAAGAAAAATTCAGTCCCATTTTATCAGCCCCCCCAACCCCAAAGTCCATACTGTACCATTTGTCTAAGTCTGGGATACATAGTAATGATCGTCAGATTATTATGTCAACCATAGTTCAGAACCACAGTATCTTAAAGAAAGGAGGGCTAATGAACAAAGGAATGTCAAAATTGTGCCACAGTTTGGTTATAGAAGAGTTCAAGCGATTAACGATTTCAACTATTTTTTTTCAAAGAGCAGTTATTTTCACTATCCAGTCCTGATTTCAGGCAAAAAAAAAGTTCTTCCTGAAAGAAAGAAAGAAAGAAAAACTTTTATAAGAAATTATAATCTTAATATACCCTTTCAGAAAAACAGAACAAAGTATATATCTGACATGCATAAATGTAAATGTTTTGAGCAATCCAAAAGTTTATCGTTCCAACTACACTATATTCGGCCTTATACATTAAAAGTGTTAGGTAAAAAAAAAAATGAAAAAAGAAGGAGGGTTGCCTAACAAAGACGTTATAAACCAAGGCACTTTAAACCTACAGACATATAAAAACGATACAAATTTTTCGCAGAAATTGTTGCCCCAACTCTCACTTAAATTGCGGCGTATTTATCTAATACCCTTTGATCAGCGATTGCAGACTGTTTTGCTAACATCACAGTTCGCTTAGAAGTCAGTTGGGGATACGTACTTATTCCGAATAATTTACTGCTTGCATACTTCTTGCGAACGGACTAAAAGAAGAAAGAAAACATCAATACTTAAAATAATGAAAAGAATAAAAGTGCTCCCACACTGTGCACATAATTTTCAATGCTGGTTAAGTTACGTCACGTTAGCATCACACTTAAACAAGTCCTTTCACACTAGGCTGGCTTAAAAATCCATAAGCCACCATAATCATCATCTACGGCCATTACAATCTTATATTCTGACTTGCGCAAAAAAAACAGATCGTCCCGTTAGTCAAGTGAAACCAAGTTTGACTGCGCTCGGATAGAAGAAAGTAAATTCTGTTAAGCGAAAATATGGAAGCGACATTGCTATACGAACTAAGGTTATTATATTTGGTTAAAAGCGTAGTCCTTGTTTTCCAAGGTGATTTTTTGAAAAAAAATTCCTTTGAATTCATATCTAAACGAAAATACTGATGACACATTTTTTATTAATCAGTGTATAAACATGAGACTTACTCTTAAAATTTATAATAAACTTTTACTTAAAAGCACTAAACTCGAGTTCTTGTGAAACAAAAATTGAAACATTTACTAGTATTTTTAAAGCGTCAGCAAATACAATGTGAACATTTTCATATTTTTTTATTTACAATGGCTATTACATTTAAGTCGGATATTGTTTTTGTCTAACTAGAATTACTATTCACTGTTTTACTCCAAACACTAAAGCCTTATGACTCATTTCTGCCTGTGCCTCCAGGAACTTTCGAACACAATTTTTCAGGCTAGGAAAACAAATTTTGGAATTCAATCAGAAACATACATGAACAGAATTTTCACTCAAATGAAAAAAACGTCTTCCACTTGGCACCACGAAAGCTAGCTTACACCTGGCACCATGAAACCTGGCTTTCACCTGGCACCATGAAACCTGGTTTTTATCTCGCACCATGAAACTTGGTTTTCACCTGGCACCATGAAACCTGGCTTCCAAACTAGTATTTTGACCTTTGTCAGAAAATAGCTTTAAAATCAACAGCCCTATGAAAGTCCCCTTTCTACTGCTGATGAGAAATTCTTCTAAACAAGGTGGAATAAAAAGAAGAAATATCAAAACGTCATCAAGTAAAAGGTAAAAAGGAAGGAAAATGAGGAGAGACAAAAAGTCCATTTCCACTGATAAACCCAAATGTAAAATCATTATCAGGTTTAAAAGTCTCTCGTTCCACTGATAATCCAGATCACGAAAAAATATTCCCAGCCAATTGAAATTATTAGCTCATAAATAATTTCTTAGATTATTTAATTTTTTGTAAATTATTAGCTCATAATTTAGATCGTCAATGTGACAACTCTATGCTAAAAAAAAACGTGGATTTTGCCAGGTTGTGGATGGGGTTTATAAATTTTGTTGTTTCAAAGTTTACAATTGAACAATCCAGTTGTATAAACAAGAATTATAAACCTCTTTGCTCCGCTGGTAATTCTGAATCTTGCTTCAAGAATCTGGTTTGTCACTAGAAAACGCATAAACTATTACGTGAGACAAATCCGGTAATCAAGCTAGTGTATAAGATGCTAAGCATGAGAGCCAAGCAAAAGCAAGTTAATATCTTAGGCCAGCTCCAGACAGAACGCAGTACAATTTGTTAATTTATATAATTATAGACAATTTCATCTCAAAACCTTCCTACTCAAAATACAGGCCAGGCAAAAGGAGTCAAAAGATATGTATTTGGGTGCCATTTCCCTGATCTTAACTAATAGTTATAACTAAGACACGAAAGAGAAAAATGGATAAAAAGAAAAGAATAGAAAAAAGATGAAAAAAATGAGAGTTATGAGAAATATAAGGCCTTTTCGATTGGCAATCTGGATTCTCGCTTTGGATTATGGGATAATGAAAAGGAAAGCAAATTTTACAATCTGAATTGTAAAGAAAGTCTCTGTAATCGAATAGTGTAAAGAAAACAAATTTTGGCATAATATTTGAATATTTGAAAAGGTGGTACTTCTGTCCATTTTGAAACTACTACCTGATCTGCTTCATCAACCTCCCCCTCCCTTAATAACAAAAACAAACCTAACATATTCTTTGGAGGTACAGGGAGAACAGTTTGAGACATTAAAAACCTAACTAGAAAAAATGAAGAAACTAGGTGTGTACTTCCTCAGTAAGAGATTTCAATCTTCTAGAGCAACACAAAATATAGACATATCGTAAATATTTCAGGTTTTTTTTTCCTGCAATTTGACAACCCAGAATGTACAACCCTCGACTTAATTAGGGTTATCAATTTTACAATCCAAATGAGAATCTAAGCTGCGTCCGATTAAATTTAGTCAACTTAATTGTTTCGCTTTTAGCATTTTATTTGCCAGAAAGTGAAAAAGTGAACTAATAAGTTTACTGGGATTTTGCAAATAGAACGGGAAATTTCGAAGTTGCTTTAGCGGGAGCCGTACAAAAAATTGTGAACCGTACGAATCAGCATAATTTGCAAGAGCCAAGACTTTTACCATAGAGGCAAGCATGACCTGTCGAGTTGGAATTTTTTGCCAGAAATTCTTTGTAGATATCTTATTAGATATTCTTACTAGTATTTTGGTAGTCAACTTTTTAGTTAACCAAGTAAAGCAAACGAGACTCTGACTGTCGAATTGTGAACCGAAATCAAAGTCCGCGATCAGATTATGACTAGAAAACAAATTTGACGATCGGATTCCCAATTTGAAAATATGGATTGTCGACGTCTATAGTATTACATAAGACAAACCTGGGGCTCAAGCTTGATTTTGTGCTTAAGAAGGCGCTATGCCCACGAGCCAAGTGAAAGCAAACCCGACGCTTAAATCAGGCCGGACACAAAATGGTACTCCAGCAAAATGGTAATCCAGCAAAAATAACCGAGTGACATCGTTACACGAATTCAGGCTGGTATGTCTAATGGAAGTGAAATACATTTAAGTTTTTCCTACTGTACATTTTTAACAGTGTATAAACAGAAAACCCTTAGTTACTTCAAACACAATTTTACCGGCCCCGGGAAAAGAGTTTTTCAACCCCGATCTGAAACAGAAGCGAACCAAATTTCCTTCCATTCTTTCTTTGTCCGGTGACATGAAATCTGGCTGTTAAACAGAAATTTGGCTCCTGACACTAGTAACAAGAATTTATTTTAAAGATAAAGTAACCTAGTTCTAACAGTCCTATCAGTTTTCTAGAATCGCTTTCGATTCCCAAGACACTTGGAGATTTCTAATTTTTCCAAAAAAACCTATCTCCCAACTTATAGAAATAGTTGGAAACTAAAGATGCTAACATTAAAATGTTTTCTGTTGTTTCTGCTTAAACAGTCAGACGTTCATATCTTTCTCCTGCCAAAATAGTAAATTTTATGAATATTTTTTCTGTGAGTAATTAGCCCCATTTTTTTCTTTATTTTACGATGGATAGACATGGCAATTTTTGATATTATTTACACACAAATAGGTCTTATTTTGACAAAAACGGTACTGACATATTAGCCTACTTCCTATAATGTTGAGAATGATAACAAACATACCTGATTTTTCGAAATACCAGCTTTGAGAAGAATAGCGGCCATATTTTGCAATGGCTCCTGAATTTGAGACAACTTGTAAAATGAATATCGGACTAAGGTTGGTTCCCATAACTGTTCCATCGATTGATCTTGTTCAAGAAGCCTATAATATAAAAATTATAATGTTTTAAGCCTATAATGTAAAAATTATATAAATAAAATCACCAGTTCTGCTTTGCACACGAGTGAAGTTTAGCACTGTCATCTGACAGTAATCTTTGTCCTGCGAAAACTACTAAGCGAAGTCGCAATATGAATTCCAACTGAAGTGTCAGATTGAGTCCAATATTCTCTGGTCTTCTAAAACAAATAAATAAAGAAGTTTTTTATGGCTGAAAAAGATCTAAAAAATCTCCAATTTTTCTTTGGTTGTTTTAAAGTTATGAAGTTTTTACGGCAGTACCATTTTTATTTTTCTAAGGTTTTTCTTTGGGTTGCTTTAAAGTTGTGAATTTTTTTCACGGCAGTATCACAATTTTGTTTTTTTAAATGTTTTCTTTTGGTTGTTTTAAAGTTTTTGCGGCAGTATCACAATTTCGTTTTTTTAATACCTTTTTTTTTTTTTTAATTCATGAAGTTCTTACGGCAGTATCAAAATGTCGTCAGCGTTGCCATGTTGAACTGTGAAAATAATTGATCAAAACTAACTAGTTAAATTTAGGCAGCGCTTTTCGCAGGTGAACATTCAAAATTCATTAGGAAGTGGATTTTTTTTATGGAAAAAGGAGAATTTTACTTAACACGAATAAAAAAGAAGCTTTCAGTTATTTTACATAAAAAAATGCAAAAGAAAAAAAGGAAATCTGTCAACACGGATTCCTACCAGAAGTGAACCGAACATAGTTTTTTGCTTGTGTTGAAAATAGGCAAAATAGTCAATATAATTTTTTTCTTTGAATTTCATTTTTTAAAAACACTTTTTTACATAACTGAATATTAAGTAAGGTATCCTGTCTTTTCCTGAAGGAATGTCCTTACGGTCTTTCCTTACCGTACAGCCTTTTCCAGAGCCTGAAGACCACTATCGAAACTGCTAGAGCTACTTTAAAAACGAACCATTTCAGTCATAAATTACGATGAGTCTAAGGAGCCTGGGGCTAAAAAATTTCCACAGAACATCTGAATTTCAGACGTCAGGTGAGGTGGTAAATGCCTGGTTCTGCTGACAGCAAGCAAGCATAACGAGTGGTGATAACATACGCTGTTAAATTCCTGTGAAAAGCCATTATGTGCATATATTCACATTGATTTTCTTCATTCGCTGTCATTAATAACATATAGTTAAACAAAAATGAAAATTATAGAGATAAAAAAGAAGATTCACTCGGGTAACACTTTCAACTAGTGAAACAGGAATACGATTTTAGCCATTTTTTATCGTGTTTTTTAGTAATTATTTCTCCTCTGGTTGACTTAGTTTAATTTATTTTTGATTTAAAAAATCATAATTATTTTAATTTTAGATTTTATCTTTTGTTCTTTTATTTAGTTTCTCCTATATTTAGCGCTGAAGATGCTTTGACTTATATAGACAAAACATCCATTGTTTAGTTTGTCTTTTCCTTCTATTGGTTGCAGTGCTGTTTGTTTTGTTCTTCATTTTGATATTTTTCTCTCTTTTTGTTTTGTTATGTCTGTCCAATTCAGCTTTAGATCTTTTATACCAGATATTCAGCAATATCTCAATTGAGATACAGTAATGCTGTATAATTACTATTGGGTAAATATATACAAGATTCCATAACTAACATGGGGACAAAATGAACACACTAATTGATTAATTTTTTATCTTCTTCCAAAATACAATAATCAATTCGCTAAGAAATACAGCCCCTACCCTCCTTATCGTCTCAAATATAGGACAAGAAAGATATATTTTGCTTTTTCTTTCATGTTACTTTTTAGTAATTATTTCTCCTTTTGTTGAATTCTTTGGAAGGTTATCTGTTTATTGTAACTAGCACCTAAGACGCCTTGAAAGTGCTCCTTGCTGAAATATTTGCCTTCTTCTTTCTTCAATTTACCGGCTGAAAATTTTCTTCTTCTGATTTTTTTTTTTGTATAACCAACGATTTTTCGTATTTCGTCTACTATGTATAGGAAGCGTGGTCTTAGAACTTATTTAAAACAACTACTTTTTACTTAAGAGGCACAAAGAAAAACAAAAGTGAGGTTAGAATGAGATTTACATAGCGTCCAACCGCGTAAATCATGCACATGAAACCATTTACACACAAGTGTTTTGATAGTGAATCTAATACTGATGTCAAAAAGCTTAGACATTCTTTTTATCAAGGTAATAACAATATAGGTTAAGGGAAATATGATAGATAACATTCGAAACATATTACAGCAGGAAAATTACAGAGACAGCAGGGGCACCAATTAGGGGGGGGGGGCCATTGCCTCCCCACTAGACTTTGAAAAATACTTGCTTATTTCGACTTCGTAGCTAAATTCTATTTTATCATAGCTAAATGGTCGTTTTTGCCCCCCCCCCTATATTTCGTGAATCAGTGCCACTGAGAAAGAGGCGGAAAACAAATTTGATAGCCACTAGAGTTCCAATTGAAGCTCCTGTTGAACAGTTTTAAATAAACACTTGAGTGAAGCGTATGGTAGTAACAACGTCAAGCTAATGAACGGAAAGATTAGTTTTTAAATTAAATGTTCATCTCTAATTAAAGGATTAATAGAAAGATCAACTCAAATATATCAGTAATACCCCGAACCAGGGTCTACCCGTCCCTAAACACACACACACAGAATTATCAACAGATCATTTGAGTTGAAAGGATGCATAAAATTTAAAAGTAACCAATCAAAGGAAGAACGTCTAAAGGGAAAAAATCTTGTTAATGAAATGAGGAGAAGTATTACAAATGATTAAATGGGGTTAGCAATAAAGAGCAAAAAGATATGTTAAAAAATAAATGCCTGGCAACCAATTCCATCCGAAGTTGGGTACCATGGAACATTAAAAGTATCCCCCCCCCAGAAGTGCAGTAGATATTCAAACCACATTCCATATAATGTGAGCAACCAAAAAATTAAATGCAGTAACAAAAGTTTGTTCCTTAGTTATTTACGTTAATACTGATTGTCTGTCTTCTAAGGAGGGAGAATCCAGTAACTGTATGAGATGGAATATTTTGTAAAAGAAGTCCCAACCTCAATTTCAATTGATAATTCAAATATTAATTCCTGAATAATCCCTAAAAGTTTAATTTGAGAATTTCCACTAATTTAATTAAATTCTAGAAGGAGCGGTTTCAGGATTAAAATCCTCTCGTCCCCATCAGAGTGCTGTAAATATTCAAACAACGTTCCCATATAATGTGAGCAACCAAAAAAGGAAATGTGGCAACGATTTATTTTTCTGTTATTTACGTAAATACTCAGTTTCTGCCTTCCAAGGGCAGAAATCCAGTAACTGTATGAGATAGCATATTTTGTAAAAGAAGTCCCAACATCAATTTCAACTCATAATTCAAATATCAATTCCTGAATAATCCCTAAAAGTTTCATTTACGTAGCGCCACTACCTTCATTAAATTACAGAAGAAGCTTTGTGCGCAAATGTTAAAGAACTTGCTTTCATCACTCAACTATTGTTATAATAAATATGTAGTAAGAATAGTATATAGTAAGAAAATAGTAGTTACAACTATGAGATTACTTTTCTCTAGTATCCAAATGAAAAAGTGAAAGACAACATACGTTAAAGAAAGGCAGAGTGCTGCGGCAGCCAGTTGGGACGGTGGATAATGACACATTTCATATTCGGGTAAACATAACTCCAGGAGGTATTTAGCTAATGCATGGTGAGATGCATCAATCTATAAAGAGAAATTAATATGAAAGCAATCAGATTTGCAGGAAAATGGAAACTTGACTCTGCTCTCACTACATCCTATGAACTATAAACAGAGATTATTACTACTACGAACTGAAAGCATTTTTCCAAGTCTCTTACCCTATGCTTTCATTCCCCGTTGCCCCAAAAAATAAACAAAAAAATGCAACAATACCAATAAAACATACGTCAGTAAGCTCTATATTAATATTTAATTGTATCATAACTACTTAGGAATAAAGAATTAAAATTAAGTAATTTTACCAATGTTTCAAACTTTATATTTAACATTAGTTTGAAAATGTACTAAAAAAGAGGAAATTTTAACAACTAAACTTCACAGAACCCACAAAAAAAACTACTGAGAAATAAAAACGTATATTTTTTTACACCCCCCCCCCCTTACGAAAAAAAGAGGTTGTACTTGCAAAATCTAAAATGAAACGTCGCGCTAAACTCCTTTCAGCATCATTCTTCCATCCAAAAATCTTATCGCTAGCAATTTAAGATTAAGCTATGCGTAATTTACACACAATCCCCTCCCTTGAGATTGCCTCAAAAATTCCCAGGAAACTATGACCTAAACATAAGCCTGTATGTTCTTTTTCAGTGCCTACCACCTCCTCCTGCTAAGGAAAATTTTCAATGCCCCTTCCTACTTTGAGTCGAACTTGTATACCACCTCCTCCTGCTAAGGAAAATTTTCAATGCCCCTTCCTACTTTGAGTCAAACTTGTATACCACCTCCTCCTGCTAAGGAAAATTTTCAATGCCCCTTCCTACTTTGAGCCGAACTTGTAGTAAACTCATAATCACAAAGAGACTACCATTTAGGGACGCAAAATTGACCACTAAGAAAGAAAAAAAGAGATGACACAGACACACACAAATAATATAAAAAAGAAGATAATACCATATGAAAAAAAAGAGAACATCAAAGAAAATCGATATTTAATGGAGCTAAATGGGAATAGCTCAAAAACAGCTAATACATAGAGGCTACTGACATAGCCAATACAACTAATATACCCAATGATGTGTATTGTTATGAATATTACTACATATTTGGAGTGTCCTATACACGCCCAAGCACTGGGCTTTTCGGTATTCTCTTGGAAAGCGCCTCTTTACTTTTACAAATAAAGCTGCGAAACTCGAAAAATGGTGAGGTTTATTTTGATAATCGAAGCAAAGTAAATAAGTTTCAAGATTACGCTAGCCACAGAAAACAGTAAAATTAAACAAAAGTGAAAACAAATAAAAGAAGTAATTCACCCAAGAGCTGAAAGGTAAAGCTTTTCCGCCCCAGACCAAGCCAAGCTACTCCTTTGATAGGCTTTCCAGTCCTTCTGAACTTGTCTTTATTTTAAAGAATTTTTCCTGTGCCATAAAAAATTATTCATTTCTATAATGAAAATACATTTATATTATTTAAATGTATAAAATTTGTGTATTTATATTATTTAAAATTTAAATATATTATTTATGCCATGATAACTGGCCTAAAACGATAAAATTAAAGTCCAAAATAGGGATAAAATCTTTTTTAATAGACAGTGTATAATAAATTTCACAAAAAATACCAGATATTTCGGTCACATATACAGTGACCGTCATCAGTAGTAAATTTTATCCCTATTTTGAACTTTTATTTTATCGTCATGGAAAGGCAGTGTGGTCTCCGAAATTATCTACGTCATAACTGGCCTAGTCAGTTTCTCTTTTTACAAGTAACATAGTTTTACTGTTAACGTCATTTATTGCTGTAACCTACGATTATGACGTCATTCATCATCTTGTAAACGAATACGCGGTTTTTTTTCCGTAAAAAAAGGATTTCATTTTAAATACTGTTTTTTTTTTAAATCACACAAGCTATTTCAGATGCAGCAATTTCCTTTAAGATGAGCCCTTAAACAGCTCTCTAATGTTCCAGTACCCCACTAGAAGCGAAGAAAAAAAGAGGACACATCAGCACTACCCATGCAAAAGAAGTGATTTAAAAAAATCGAAAATAAATAAAGTGAAAACAACCAAAACAGGTAATTCACCAAAGATCTCCACAGAGCCACCTTCACTACAAGAAACATTAAAAGAGGAGCAAAGGACAAAGAAACGAAAAAGTAAGAGGGAAAGTAAAAAGGGAAGTAAAAGTAAAAGGGAAGGAGAATGTTTTTATATCATTGTATGTTTCGTGTTTTTTTTTCAGTTTCATATTCACTTTTAATTGTCACGGATTATCAGTTTCTTACCCTAGATTTCGCCAGAAGCGTTCTGTTTTCTTCATCTTTTGTTCATTGTTTCGTGTTTCTAAATCTAACTCACACATTAATCAACTAAATCAAATAAATCCATTAATAATCTAATAAAATAAATCCAAATCAACTAAATCATACTCAGACACTTATTTAGCGCAAAATTATACTTGAGCATGAAGGTCTACATTTTATAAAACGGCCTCAGTTTTGGCCCCCCTATGTGCTAACTGACTAGTATTTTTATATATTTTGAAATAGTATTTTTTTTTCCCACTGGGACGGGTTAGGGTTACCTTTTGTACTTACTTGGCCTAAATATACATGTATATTTTCTAATGGGTAGATCTAAGTAGAAAGAAATTTTAATCCGACTGTCAACACGTTCTTTTGGCACAAATAATAAGATTTTTGACTTTTTTTTTTGTCTCTGTATGTCCTACATTTTGTCTCTGATGATGTCATCAGTAGATGAGTATTTCTACTGACGACAATCGCTGTATGTGTGATCGAAACATCTAGACTTTTGTACCTGCTTTCACTACCTAAATAAATGGACTTATCCCCATTTGAGTGTTTATTTGTTCGTCATAGAAAAGCAGTGTGGTCTGGGAAAAGAATACCTAATTTAACATTTTACGTCAAAAAAAAAAAAATCAATGAAGAAATATCAAGTGAGCTAGGATGACGACACATACGAAATTATTTATGCTAGCACCACCTGTTTAGACTGCGAAGTCCGGTGGCGCATTCTTCGCCTTTTTTTAACATGTCCGTAGAAGAGTATTGGTTTTCTACATATTCGTATAAACACTTAGGCACAAAAGTAGAAATCGATAAACACTAACCTTGTCATTGACATGAGAAGCAGCTTTAGTATTTCGGCGCAAAAAATGAAGAGGAAGGGGACGTCCAAGAGAAAAACGGAGCTTTGATAGCATCTGGATTTCCATGCGTCGTATTTCTCTGGTTGTGTAAGCATTGTCAGTGACATAAGTAAAATCCTTTATTTCTGGAGCATACATCTCCTCGTACTTCGAAGCAATGAACATAGCAGTCACTCCGACCAGTTGAAGATGATTTCTTGAAGTGTTTGGCTCATACTGTTGGTATAAAAGAATACTTTTATGGTAATTTGATTGAACCGTATTGATAATACCAATTCAAACATAAATTTGGGTTCAGCAATTTATTGCAAGAGCCTGAGAGAAACGGAAAAATCATAGGATGAGTTATTTACGTTAAGCACTCTGATTAGATGGTGTGGATTTAAAATTCCACATATATTTTGCATATTGAGTTTATGATATATTTTTTGTGGCTTCCACGGAAGTACTGGATGGCGTTAGATTTTTTTTTCCCATTAAAAGTCTTTTGACGAAATGTAAACAAAGTGACTTTTTTTTTGGCATAAATGCGTTACACTTTGGTCAGATATTTGAATGTTCCAGAATTTTAAGCGAGAGTCGAGTTATATAAGTAAATTCTTTGATATCCAGACATACATCTCAAGGCCGTACCAAAGATTTTTTTTTCAGAGGGGGTTTTACTCAAACACTTTTTTTTTGGGGGGGGGGGGTACACAAAAACCCTAAAATAACACATACAAATTTTTTTTTATGTCCATTCTTGTTACGTTTTTACGAGTCAGACAAACATTTCGGGGGGGGGGGGGGAGGGGTTCAAACCCCCTAGCTCCCCTGGATACGGCCTTGATACATCTTTTTACTTCGACACGATGAACATGGCCGTTTTTTAGACTGTTTGAGGCTGATTTCTTGTGTTCTTTTTCCAAGTACTGATATAAAAATATTTTAAGGCTTGCCGATTGATCGAGCCGATTCAAAAAAAAAGTTCTGGAGTCAGAAATTCAAGGTAAAGAGATATTGAGCAAAAAACACATAGTAGGAGGAATTCACCCTAATCATATGTATTCAAATTACTTGGTGCATACATTTTAGTTTTCAATGTTTTTTATTGAGTTACTTATTATTCATTTTTACTTGTTTCAGAGTCAAAAGTATCTGACACCATTGGATAAATATCTATCTATCTATCTATAGGCCTATAAATAAAACAAATGTATGCATCACTACACTATTCAGTCGATCGCCATGAAACTTAATATTTTTTTAGCCCCCCCCCCGTCAAGGCCCTCTGAATCTTTCGAATACTGTTTGCGCAACAACGCCAGACAGTCAAGTTAATAATTCTAATTTAATTTTCTAAATATTTTCAAATACAACCACTATTTTACCCAACAAGAGATGTTTTTATTTTAGCCAATAGAAACTGAGATCTTCCCTTAAGGGGGAACTTGTACTGTTACCACGTCTTTCCATGGTCCCAATAGATACACCATTTTAATTTAAAAATTTATAGTTTCCGGTGCGATTCATGATAATCTCGTAATAATTAATAATAAATAATGTGTTAAGCCTAGGATATTTAAACTAGAATGGAATTATCATAGAAATAGGTGCTGTTGGAACAAAAATAATTATAAACATCCTTGGGTGGTTTATAACAGCCCACCCCCCATTTTCTTCCAATTCTCATGAATGTTCTTCAGAATTCTTCAGAATCTTATCTTTTTTTATGGACACACAAGTATGCTAAACCTGTATTCAACAGATTAAAGATAACAGTTGTTTCCTTTTTGAAATTTCTCCAACTCTTGTTTCCTATTAATTTTGTTGGATTATATCAGTCGTACTCTCTAGGCGCACCTCCTTGCACAGAGGGAGGAGAGACCACCACAACCGAAGATTTGACCGAAGGGTCCCCGTCCCCTAAAAACATATCAATACTGACAAAACTGTACTTTTGCCTTTTTTGACCCCCCCCTCTTTTCACCCAAGAAAAATGATCTGCTGCCCCCCCCGCCTCGATCAGACCTGTTTATATTCCCCAAAGCTACATCAAGCAATTTTAATTGAATTCTTAAAGATATGTCAATTTCAATAGTCATCCCAATACTGTATTAAATTTGTATACGTGCGAAAAAAAAACAACAACATTTTTTTGCGACTTTATTATTTCAGCTTTCATGTGATTAATCAGTTTTCAAGTCACTCACCTGTAAATACCTATCAATTAACGCCACAGTCAAGTACAGAGTTTCCTGAAGAAGCTGAAATCGTGTGTGAACTTCAATCAGCCAATCTATAAGAGTAGCGCGCATAGCCGGCTTCAACGTTTTACTTCCTGCCAAATAGCGTCTTGTGATTGGTTGAGCAGCCTGAAAAACATTTTGTTTATCATTGCACTCGCTGGGATAGTGTAGACTCACACTCCATGGACTCGCATACATCTACTTAATTTGGACTCACAGATGCTGGGTTAACTAACCTAATATATAAGGGTTACCTGACTAGTGTGCAAGACGCCATGAGTTGAAGACCCAACGAGGGAGGAATTCTTATGGCAAAATTTCTTTATTTGGGACAATTGACCATTGCTCTTGTTCCTCATTGTGATATTAAATTAAAAGACGAAACTTTCTAAAAGTGTAAGCATTAAAAAGGGAGGGGAAAAAGTCAAACATTAGCAAGTCATACTCTCTCTGTAGCTTTTTTTTTGTTTTGCGTAGGATATTGCTACTGATTTTTATTTTTCGTTATCGAGTTTTACAAATGATAAATGTCTATTATTTTAGATGTGTCGAAAGCCACCTCGTTTTAAAGAGCAAATAAAAGATCGCGGGGGAAGAGGGGTTCCCAAGCTAAAAAATATTGGCAAATCGCGCTACTATCATGGCACTGCGCGATATGTATTCGGATCTTGAAGTTCGGCTGAAATTGCCTCCAGATAAATTTTCACCCCCTACAACACGTGCACGACTGATCCCGGTAAGCAAATGCAGCCAGAAAAGGATCTGTAACACCCCCCCCCATTATTCAATAATTACGTCCTGGATGCTCAAGCACAATACCCATTATCATGTATTTTGCAGGCTATAAACTTGTCGTTGGTCTGCTACGCAGACGACATCCTGAATGTGAGTCGCACGCTGCAACGGATTCCAGAGATTTTTGGAGTGCTGGCCGAGGGGTATGCTAGGATTGGACTTGAATTTAATCCTTGAAAATCGGAGGTAGTATTGTTTAATTGGAAAGATGAAACCCAAAATCTTGGCATCTCTCTTGACAGCACACCAATAAAACCGTCTAACCACATAACCTACCTTGGACTCCCGATTGGCACTTCTATTGAACACACACGTCAGCTTCTACTTTCACATATACAACGCCGCATTTGCACTGCTTATGCGACATTTATCAAGGCCAAACGTCGTTTCAATAGATCCATCCTTGTCACATTGTACAATGCGATTGCAGCCCCTCATATTCTATACTGCACCCCTTTTTGGAAAATATTTACTCAAACAGATAAAAATAAAATCCGCAGCATTTTCCGGTTTCCAAAATATTTACTCAGACTCCCACCTTGGACCAGGAATACAAAAATAATCAGGATTTACAGTATCACGGATCCACTGAAAGCGGCAGAAAAAAATATTCTTAAATTCAATAATAATCGTCAAACTCATCAGTGGTGGCCCATACTAGCCAACTAATTTTCATCAGTAATGTGAATTTTCTTTTCTCCTTGTTAGGTTAAGTGTAAGTGTCTTGTTTTTTTTTCTTTCTTTCTCATTAGTGTTTGTGTTGAAGCGTCTTTTCATTTTTCATTTTCTTTTATTTTTGCTCCATCTGTGTTTCTTGTCTAAACTTGACGGGTTTACAATAAATTCATTAATTCATTCATTATGCCCTTAATCATAGTGTACTAAGGGCTTTGACAGATTCTTTTTTGAATTTATGCTTTTTAGATTTTTACTTTTGACAAATCTTTTTTATTTTTATGATACACACACACACACACACATATATATATATATATATATATATATATATATATATATATATATATATATATATATATATATATATATATATATATTTATATATATATATATATATATATATATATATATATATATATATATATATATATATATATATATATATATATATATATATATATATATATATATGTTAATAAGGCTTCTTATCTTTTATAATCGATATGAAAGAGTATGGGTAACTTATAAGAGAGGAAACTAGTTCTAGTGTCGACGAAGAAAATCACCAAATGCCATCTAGCATTTGACGTTTTTAGATTTTTTCAAGATTCATAATTGTATTTTTTTTTTCAGAAACTGAGGTCAGAAAGTTATAGCTACATTGATTTTGCCAGTTATACCAATTTTGCTTTATTATTACACTTAAAAAATGTCCAAAAAGTATAAAAATATCCAAAAAATGCTTCACGGCGATGGTAGTCTTTTTGTCGAGATTAGCCCCAGTTTCCACTCTTATACATTAGCAATACTTTTTGACAAATTTATTAATAATACAATGACACTAATTTTCATAAAACCAACATTTCATTAAGACGGTGCTATAATATTACTGGTTTGCATATTCAGTGATACAATTTCTGGATATTCCTTTCTGGTTATTGATAACCCATTTTGTCAAGATATTGACAACAAATATTACGGAATAAAATATTAACAGTCCACAGCTTCAGTAGTATGAAAGGGCTGCATCAGCAGTTTTACTTTACTTTCACTTAGTCTCAAGTCGTAAATCAATCGGAATCAGAACAAAAGATGAGGGTAGGGGCAGGAAAACAAAACAGAAGAACACAGATACGTAAACTCTAGCAAAAACGTTACTGAGTCCCACTAAAAATAGCATAGTCAGGGGTAGGGATTTTGGGGTAGGCTCTTACCATCACCCTCTCTTCCTCCTTAAAGTGAAAGTTCAATTTGAATGCGGACTTATTTCGAAATACTGGCAAACAATGGCATTTTTTGTGAGCCCCCCCCCCCTTGCTCAAGAATGGTCTTATTTCTTCCTTAAGGCCCTTTAATTACTGGGACTTGAATCACCCAACAACAGCAGCAAATTCAGACAATATATTCTAAGAAGCTTAAAACACAGGTGTATTCCCCCCCCCGAACAAAGTCACCAGAATACAGAACAAGTTGGGACCAGTCTTTTGCCGCACAACGCGATATCAGCATTCTTTTATTCCCCTTTTCACGGGTCTGTTTAACAGCATAAAGTAATTGTAGTTCGTGTTTGTACAATTTTACGTATCTTGTAAATAGCTCAGTTTTAGTGCTTCTTGGTGCTATGTCGAGAGTGTCAATAAATATGTCTAGGGGAGTTTGAGTTTCACAACTTATACTAATTTAGATAATATAGTGTTTACCATATGCTATGTTGTAATATATAAAGGGATTAATATTTAATTTCAAATTTCTCCATATTCTTATTTATTTGTTCAATCATTTCATGTGAACAAAGAGTGCTGAATTAGGACTGCACAGTGAGACAATCAGAATCACTGTTAGGCTCCTCTAAACTGGTCAGTTTTGTTAGATTGATCCAATATGCGGATTTATCCCTAATAGTCCTCTTTTCCTCAACCTATTCCTCACCTAAACACGTGAATAAAGTTTGTCAGAAAGCGGAAAATTGAGCCTAAAACTGTTGACGTTATTGATGATGATGAGGAATTGGGGGAACTGTTCCAAAGAAATGAGTAGGCGGTGCTTATCTCATCTAGGGCCAGATGTACAGCGTTTTTTTAGTTCTTTAAAAACTATGAAAACTGTCCAACCGCCATGGAGAAAGTTGGGTCGCATAGTAGCAATGCTACCTGACGTTTTCATGGCCTAGTGAAATTTGTTGGCAGATTTTGAAATTTATTGGCAGATTTGGCTTCTTTTGGTATTCTGCCGAATTCTGCTACGGCAGCTTTGGAATTTTTTCCATACCTGCTGTTCAGATTATCGAGCTTCTATGTTTTACTCTAAGAGTTAAATTTGTCAGTGAGCATTATTAAACTTATGGTAAAGTCAATCACTCAGAGTAGGCATGCACAAAGGGGGAAACTCTGAGGTCCATAAATCGCGTAATTTTCCTGATTTTTTTTTTTATATATCTGAATAATCATCGGTTAAACCGTCTATTCCTTAAGAAACCTGGAAAAACTCCTCCCCCCCCAAAAAAAAAATTACAAGTTCGCGTGTATACACTTAAATTAAATGGCTTAAGTCAGGGTCATATCCAGGATTTTTTGGTGTTGACGGAGGGGATATACGAATCAGCTTGAAATTTCCATGCAGCCATTGGACAACCATCTATCTTGGACAACTAGTTACATATAACAGTCCGAATCTTAAAGGGAGAAGGGTGCATTGAACTACGGCCTTACTAGCGTCAATGGTCCCTGTTTAAGAGGAGACGGTACTTTAAAATCCTCTTGCAATTCTCAGTGTCGGCTAAGCGTCACAAAGACAAAGGGCCCGTTAGCTTATTATCTTAGAGAAGTAGCCATCATCAAGATCTGTCAAGAATCTGTGGTTTGACGGTGAAACTTCACTGAGAAGAATTAAATTTTACGTCTCTTTTGTCGGCAAGGTTGCCAACCAAAGTGGCTAAATTGCTCTAATGATAATTCTTTTGAGCTGGTTTACAGCATTTTCTCGGCAAATATGCTAAAGCATTTTTTTTTGGACTGCCCTTTCTTGAACTTCAAAAAGAAAACGCTCCTCACTTAATCGAAAGAACAAAATTCACACTTACCGATAATACAAGTTTCATTAAAACTGAATATCTCCAGCAAAAAAACGAGAAAGGTTAAATAGTTTTTCTAAGATTTTCTAAGTAAATGACTACAGTAAATAGTTTAGTAAAGTAAATAGTTAAAAGTTTATTAAATAGTAAAGTAAATAGTTTTTGTCATTTATTCTGGTCTCTTATACAAGCTGTATGGAAAGACTGCCCAAATAAATTTCGAATAGTTTGGCCACACAGACTAAAACAGTATATAATGGACGAGATAGGTTGATCTTTAAGGTAACCACAACGAAAAAAATTATCGCAAAGAATTTCGGTACATCTGCAACGTAAACCAAGAGAAGCTTTGAAGCTGTTGAAAAGCTTCAACCCTACCTCACACAGTCAAGGAATTCACCGTCAAATAAAATAAATCTGACATGTTTAAAAATAATAGACGCCGTATCAAGTCAAGACATTGTATTTGATTTCCGAGTTGAGCTAACTACCCACAAAAAGCAAAGCTTCTGATTTCAGTCTTGATTCTTCGATACATAGCCATCTATAGAAGACGTACAAAACGTGCCTAACGTGCAAAACGTATCGAGAGTTGCTGCAAAATCTCAGGATCTATCTAAATAAAATCAAGTATCTATTTACTTATACCCCATGCTGGCGTTATGCAGCTAAACTATTCAAGCCAGAGACATAAATCTTTTACAGGATAACTTTAGAATCATGATAATACAAATTAGGCTATAAGCATTCCAAAAAATTTACATGTACTGAAAAATGAAAGTATGACCTTATGCCCGAAACAAAATTTACATAAATGGCATTGCACAAACACGTGAGGCATTGAAATTATTTTCTAAAAATTGCAACCGCATGAGTAAGTTCATTTATTTTATTCGAATTTTTTTGAATAAAATAGTCTATAGAACGTGTAAAACGAGTGTTCAATCTATAGCCCTAAAAATACGCAGAACATCAAATATTCATACATGCCATGTATACTTGAGTTTATAAGAAACGATCAGAAAAATTGCTGTTTGGCCATTCAAAAGTTGTTGTTGTTGTTTTTTTTTTTTTTTTTTTTTTTTTTTTTTTTTTTTTTTTTTTTTACAATTTATAATGTCAAAACCCTCTCTACAATGTTGTAAAAATTTTTTTTGCGAATAATTTTACATTTCCTAACCATCCTAAACAATGTCTATATTCTTAGGAAACAATTTTATCAAACAGTTCGTGGTAACGAACTGTAAGTGAGGAGCGACCCGGCTCAATGGTAACCGAAATTCTAGAAAACGGTTTTGATACCAATAGATACATCAAAAGAATAAGATTTCAATGCTGATTTCAAATATATAACTTTCATCAAGTTTAGTCCTACCCCTCAAAAGTTACGCGCCTGAGAAAATTTGGCTGATTTTCGAAAAAAGGGGGAAAGACCCCCTAAAATTTATAGAAGCTTGATGAAAATCACACCATCATATTCAGCGTATCAGAGAACCCAACTGTAGAGGTTTCAAGTCCCTATCTACAAAAATGTGGAATTTTGCATTTTTTGCCAGAAAAAAGATCACGGATGCGTGTTTTTTTTTTTTTCCAGGGGTGATCGTATCGACCTAGTGGTCCTAGAATATCGTGGGAGGACTCATTGGATTGGAAACTAAAAAGTTCTAGTGCCCTTTTTAAGTGACCAAAAAAATGGAGGGCAACTAGGCCCCCTCCCACGCTCATTTTTTTCCCAGTCACCTGATCAAAATTTTGAGATAGCCATTTTGTTCAGCATGGTTGAAAATATGAAAAATGTCCTTTAGGATGACTTAATCCCCCGAAGTCCCCGGGGGGAGGGCTGAAAGTTATGAACTTTGCCCAATATTAACATATAGTATTGGTTATTAGGAAGTATACAGACGTTTTCAGGGGGGATTTTTTCTGGTAGTAGGGGGGTGGGTGGGTTGGGGGTTATGTGGGAGGATCTTTCCATGAAGGAAGTTTTCGTGGGGGAAGGGACATTACTATGAAGGGGGCGCCGGATTTCCCAGCATTATTTAAAAAATGATCAGAAATTAAATATAAAAAAACAAGTTTTCCAACTGAAAATAAGGAGTAACATCAAAACATAAAACGAACAGAAAATATTACGTGTATGATCGGGTTCACCCCCTAGTCAGTGCCTCGCTCTTTAAGCCAAATATTTTTTAGTACTTTCATAAGAGCTATTTATTCTAAATAACGGCCTTTGTGATTAAGGGGTTATTTTTAAAGCATTGGAACAAAATTCGAACTTTAGCTTAAATAGCAATGTATTGACTAGTGGGAGCCCCCAATAGTATACTTATTAAAAATATATAAACATGGAAGTACGTTACGGAAGTTAATTCGTAAGTTACGTATATTTATTACAGATAAAAACGTTCGTAAATAAAATTAAACAACTGCCTAGAAAGCAATTTAAACACATAAAATTAAAAGAAATATGCAAATTTTGTTTCAATTATTCATGTACGGTGAGCAAAAATCAAAACCTGCATTAATTCAAAAACGTTCAAAAATTAAATAAAAAAACAAGGTTTTTTAACTGAAAGTAAGGAACGACGTTAAAACTTAAAACGAACAGAAATTATTCCGTATATGAAAGGGGCTGTCCCCTCCTCAACTCCTCGCTCTTTAAGCTAAAGTTTGACTTTCTCACAACTCTTATTTTTTTAAAACAATAAAAAACTTTTGCGTAAAGAGTGAGGCGTCGAGGAGGGGACAGCCTCTTTCATATACGGAATAATTTCTGTTCGTTTTAAGTTTTAATGTCGTTCCTTACTTTCAGTTAAAAAAAAACTTGCTTTTTTTTATTTAATAGAGCAAACAATGACGAGTATTACATTTCTCAATAAAGTGGAATTGACATTGAATGACATTTACGACATTTGACATTGACATTACGGCGTTGCATACGGAATTTACCTTAACGTAGTCCCACGAATTAATGAATTACATAGCCAGTGGTGTTTGAGACAAAAAGGCTAATTTAATAGAAATCAAGCTGCCTGGCAATGCTGGACTGAAATAGGCTCGAATAACTCGGAAAAAGATTCAATCAGAAAAAAATAGACTTACTTCCAATTTAAGCATGTATGGATAAATATCATTCACGTATTCTGAACATAGCTGAGTATTGCTTGCGTCGTCTTCGTCAATATTTACTATTTGAGAAGATGAATATGCATCTTGTTCTTCTATAGACATGCTAGACAACTCGTTGGTTGCGACGTCCATTGGAACTGGAGAAGGGGGCTTTGGAATACATCTAGAAAATATTCAGCACAACTAAGTTTAAACGTAACAATGACCAGAAAACCTTTAACTTTAGTAAAACAGCGCTGAAGAAAATTCTAATTTTCAAACACTATAGCCAGTGGTTCTCAAACTATGGTAAGTGTACTCCTTAGTGTACGCAAAAGTTTTTTAGGGGGTACGCGACCGGCCAACAAAAAAATAATACAACCCTTTAACTCTAGAACTGGCAATTTTATTTATATTTTAGCTATACTTTACTTAGTACCGGTAACTGAGAAGGGGTACCTAAAATGTTTTGTGGGTAAAAAGGGGTAGAGTGTCTAAATAAGTTTGAGAACCACTGCTCTAGACTAAAGTTATCTTTCTGAGTATATATACAGTTACCTTGTCTGAGTTAACAATCTTTAGACAAGTGATTACGGGAAACTAATTAGAGGAAACTTTAGTCCTAAGATTGGGCCCAACAGGAATTGAATACTGCTCGCACTACTAGCAGTGCAGCGTTAGGCAGGTGAACTGCAGCGTTAGGAAAATTCAAAGCAAGTTTAACTTTTTTACTAAAATAGTGATCTAAATTAAAGGTCTAGGTTATTTAAATTCAACCTAAAATTTGCTGAAAGTAATCAGGCTCATTTTTTTCAAACTATTTATATCGATTACAAAATAATTACAGCTAGGTTAGCATATACAATAAATATATGTATCGTGCTCTTTCGGCCGAAGAGGCTCTCTACTCTTCTAGCCAATGTAAAGTAGACAAAACAACATCGTTTCAAAAAAAAAACGTCTCTATTTAGGTTAGCATGATTAATTAAATGAATTGGCGGAGTATAGTGATTTTATGTTTTATTAGGGACGAAATTGAGACCCAAATAAGTATTACGTACTCTTTGCTTTGAACTTTCCCTATATGAGGGGAAGTGCAAACTTTTACCAAAGAGTTATTGTCACCAGGACACTTTCCAGAAGGGCTAGTTGGGCTACAAAATTATTGGGAAGCAAGAACTGGTGTTCTGGTCATAGGGTTTAAGGGACATCAATATTTTGAAGACGCTTATTAAGCGCTAGGAAAAAAAGGGGAGGAGCCACCGCTTTCCCGTTTAAACATCATAGCGGCGAACGTCAAAAGCAAGGGGGGGGGGTATTTTAAGTGAGTAATTTAGAATAGTGAGTAGGTTTACTCGTAGTTGACAGCTCTATTGCATTGCCCCTCGGCAAAAAGCTGTCCATTGGGCATCCATGTCTCCTTGTGATGGTGCTATATGACTAGAGACATAAATTAGGCTCATAACCTTCCCCCTCACCGGGTCCAACTTTTAAGCAGAAGGGTAGGCAAGTTCTACCTCATTTGAACCTGGATTATGAAAGGATTCTCCATTTGTACAGTTTGGGAACCTAAGTGGCTCCTTCAACCACCCCAAACTCAATTTCTGGCACACATATAAGCACGTAGCATCTTGACTGAAACGGAGTTCTTGATGGATTTTCAATTTGTATAAATGGAGGAAAAAGTGGGACTGGTCCCATTAAAGAACTTTTCCCACAGAATTTTTAGCAGGAAAGTGGGTACGGCTTACTTTAATTTTACATGAAATCTAAATTACAACATAGTATTTTATTTTTGAAGCCCAAAATAAGAAAAATGATGCAAAGATGATTTATAACTATGTTACAAATCGAGCAGAAATCAATATAACGCATACAAAATTGACCACAAAATAAGAGTGGGGCTGCACCCCCTCAAGCCCTTTTAAAGAAATGAATGTCATTTGCGATTTACTGAAAACAACGGAGCTGAGATCTTTTTTGTGACATTGAAAAAAAAACAAAAAAAAACAAAAAAAACAATGAAGTTTTCAGAAAACAATAAAATAGTTCATAGTAATTGAGATAATCAAATTATTTTCACTATGTTTTGTTATTATTCCATTTCATTCAAAGTATAGAAAACATCAGTAAACTGCAAATAATGGTCGTGCTTTAAGGGGGAGGGGAGCAGTTCAAGTCTAATTTGTGGTATTTCCAGCTTGTTTTAAGTTTGGCTTGTTATGTAATATATATATATATATATATATATATATATATATATATATATATATATATATATATATATATATATATATATATATATATATATATATATGGAAAGCCATCTGAAGGATATGTTAAGTATATTCGAGAAATGTGAAGATGAAGACATAGACCTACCAATGTTTGTAATTCGTTCTCCAAATGATGTACCAATCATTCCTGCTTTGGGTTATTCGAGTTTGAATGCGAAATTGAATAGAATGGAACACTTCCTAAAGACTGTTTCAAGTAAGTTTGATTTGTATGATAATCACTTTCCACCACTGCCTGCCCGTGCAACGCCGTCAACTGACTCTCACACCACTGTTGTTGTCTCTAAAGTGCTGCAAACACTAAATGACCCGATAAAACGCAAAGAAGTGCTCGATAAAGTGAGCTATCATGATGCAGTTACCAAGCTGAGTTTGCGAGGAGACAAATAGCTAATCAACGTAAAAAACTCTACCGCTGAAGAATTCAAAGACTTTATTTTAGCGATTTCAGCAGAATCTCCATCCAAGGTGATCACTAAACGGTTTTTTAGGATAGTCAGAAGAATATTGAAGGAATTAGACGTCTCATTCTTTCAAGGATATCCAGGCGTGGTGGAAGCTATGCGGCTTGGTGACACTGGCACGGTTAAGCTTGAGTTTTGTGACTCCATGTCAAAAGCCAAGGCTATGCAAAATGGTATTAACTTGGATATGAATATTTATCGGTGAAAGAATATCTGTCGGCACCTCGGTGCAGTCTAAAATGCCGTTCGCCAGACCATAAAGTAGCTGATTGTGGAAGTTTGGTTGCGAAGTGTGCACGCTGTGCGGGTCCTCATATTTCCACCAAGGATTCTCCCTGCCAGCTTGATGCAAGATGTGCCAATTGTGGTGAAAATTATGCCTCCTTTAGTCTTAGATGCAAAGTGCTGAGAGATATCGTTGCCAAGAAGAAATGATTGTGCCTGTTTCAACTGTTTCGTTTAACATAAATAGTACTCGTTTAAAGGAGCATATGATGCATGAACTGTATGGCCGGTTTGACACAGTATGCCTTCAAGAACACCTCCTGACTTCTGCTAGTATTAACGTATTAAAAAGAAGTCGTAATCATTTCGTTTTTACAACTAATGCTCAGGTCACTTTTGGTAGACCTTCTGAAGGCTTCGCGTGCATTGTTAAGAATAACCTGAGTTTTCTCTCTCCAGTGTGTTTTCACAGTCTCAAATACATCCTTGCGGTTCGGTTTGGTAATACTGTGCTGATAAATGTGTATCTCCCATGTAAAAAAAAAACTATTCCCGCTTTAAACGCGTATATGAAAGCCTTGGCAAATCTTAAGGCTATTCTTGCGTCTGTTGTATTAACTGGTAGTGATTTCATTGTGATTGGTGACTCCAACACAAATATTAAAAGTCAGTCAGTTTAATCCATTTTAGTCATTGAGACTTTTTCGGCTCACAAAACAGTTGAGAAAAGTGTTGATTATTCATATGTTCACCAATCTGGAAGTTTTTCAAATATCGACCATGTAGTTTCCTCGCCAAATATTAATGTATCAACTGTTCTTGTTCATGAAGACTATTGTGATATTGACCAATTCCCAATTTTGTTCTTTGCTTCAGTTGTTGCTTCCCATTCTACTAGACCATTTATGCAAAGTTCTAAGTGACTTTACAGGAATAACTGGAGTAGAGCTAATTTTGCACTTTATATTACTACGTTGTCCGCGTTACTATTATGTCGAGTCGCCCCTTACTTACCGTTCGCTACCCCGAACTGTTTGATTTATAAGCTTAAAAATATTCTAGATGATTTTTATATAAATAAAGTATTATTTCTAGATTAAAAGAAAGAACAAGAAGCTTTTTAAAATTAAAGTTGCTAGAAAAAAACATACCACAAATTTATATTTTGTTACTGAGCTATTGGAAGCGATGAGCCTTTGTGGGCTGAGCTTTGACACTGTCTGTTTTTTTTTTTTTTTTTTTTTTTCCACACCAATTATTAACACAAAAGCTAACATAACCGCATCCCCTCCAAATGCCACGACATGATACAGAGGAGAAATAATCAAACAAATTAAAAAAAAACATTAACCTCAGAAGGGATTAAAAAAAAAAAAAAAAAAAAAAAAAAACAATACAAAGCCTAGCTACAACATCATGTATCCTGCTAGCCTTAACTCAACACACTCAACCTTTTATATACATCCATAATACTAACGAAAATGAAGCTTACATCTCTTTTGTTTTTTCTTTGACTTCAGCAGAAGTTGTTTTTGCTTGCAATGATCTTGCGATTCCAGACTGTCTTACGACTAATGGTTGCCTTTTAACCACAACAGGTTCTTTTTTAGCTACACCAATAGTTGAACGAGTTGTATCACGATTCTCAAGACTTACTAGCCCACGTCGTTGAGTTGTTCCGACTTTTTTGACATCCTTCACTGATGGTCTTGTAGTCTAGAATAACAAACATTTGGCAATTGGTTGCATCAGACGTAAATCAAACATATGCGCGTACATAATTTATGCATAATAATATAATATAATAATGTGTTAATACAATAATGAGCAACATAATATGTTAATGTCATATAATGAGCAATATAATGTCATGTAAAGAGTAATGTCATAATGTTATAATAATACTAATATAAATTTATTATAATAATATGCATAATAATTTATTAGAGAAAAATAAACAGAAAATATTCATGTGGAAGGGGGCTTCGAAAGCCTCTGTTAGGATATAATGTAGCGATTTTTAATTTTGATGCCTTTGCCTCATATGTTCTTGGGCGTTCATATGGGACGTCTTTGCTTCATAATTATGGTAAGTTCTAGCCCTTAAGAGGGAAGGATGACTCTTAGAAAAGGGGGAGTTGGAGGCCAGAAATACAATCAAGACAATTTTTAGATTACTATCTTATAATTTTCCCGTTATCCCTAACCCTTCTGCGTAGATATATGTCTGGATATCAGCAAATGTGCGTAAGGATGTGCAAAATTTACTTAAACCGATCGAAAAGTATCCCGCGCACAAAAAGTACAAATTCAGGAGTTCAAGCATGTACATATTAGGGGTAATTTAGCCATCAACCCCCCCCCCCTAAAAAAACATTTTAGGTCATTTGTGGGTACTTGTCTGTTATAGCGCCAACCACTCAGGAAGTGAAGTTAGGTTGATCCTAATAAAATATATCAAAATATGATAAAAAATAAATAAATAAATAATTGCACATTAGGAGGTGGGGATAAAGTATAGCGGGTCTGAATGCAAAATGTGTTAGGTACAATTATTCTGCATACTATGAAGTAAGAATCATTTTCTAACTTCATATTGTCGAAATAATTTATCCCCCCCTCCCCACCCTAATGTGCAGATATATAGCCCAAATAATATATTTCCCATCTATTCTGTCACTTTTCTTTGTCTTGTCTCATGATAAGCTGAAAAAACTAATGAAAGAACCGGTTCTACAGTGTGTCAATGGGTGAACAACTTGAGTGGTCGGCGCTATAACAGACAAGTATCTATTTGCGAATTAACCTATACATTCAAGTATAAGACATCGTATGGAAATTCAAAGTTAATTTAGTGAGTTTGAAACAAAGGTTTGTTTTCGCTTTTGTTGAATACAAAAGACAGATATCAAGGTTTAGGTATGTTGTATGTCGTAGCTAAACATAAATTTGACCAAAAAAAGGGGGAGGGGGGCTTACGGGATGCTTTCTGAGTGATTGGGTTAAATTACGTAAAAAGTGCATTTTAAAGCTCCAATTCATCAATCATCAGAGGATAAATTTCACGGTCCTCTCTTCCCTTGTGTACTGTCGTACTTATCTTAGCCGAACTTTTCTCTCCAATTTTCTCTTCTTCTCTCAGGCTTACACCACCCAGACAGTCAGGATTTTCTCCAAGGTCACATTTTATATAAATTTATCTATTTCATAAGGTTTTTTTCGACTCTAGTTCTTCAGCCCCTTACCCCGAAACGTAATATCCCTTCGAGAAAAGTACGAGCCTGAAGGATGAGCACTATTTCAAACACACAAAAAGAAGAAGAAACGAACAGACGCACTAGTTGCTTATCAGCTTAAATAAGTACATCATATGAAGCTTGAGCAACTGTAGCAGCTCCTTTACAACTGCAAAACTACACTGCAAATTGCACAACTGCAAAAATTCTGCAACTGCAGCACAATTGCATGTTCTCAAGAATAATTATAATTATATGGAGTTAGAGCAATTTTCCAAAAAGGTTGTTTAGTTATTATTCATTAAAAAAAAAACTCTTCATAAATAGTGTAAACAAGAAGTAAAACGTTGTAATCCCGAAATAAAACCTTTTATAATCATTTATTATCAGACGAACATAGAGTAATAAAATTATCTCTTGTAGACCCAATATTAAAAATTATGTATCACTTCTAAATTTCTAGGAACAATTCTGCAGACATCAATCTTGAATTATGCAAGAATGGGTAGCCAGATCTTAGAGACACTTTGTTGAAAGCAAAATCTAATTCAAAAAGTATACCTTGTGGAGATTAGAAACATATCTGACCTTTAGAGGGAAGGGGCCCTTAAATTATTTTCGACCGCACCCATTTTGATTTCAGTGAGGGACAGAAGGTTCCTAAATTCATATTTCTTAGTCTTGCTCACCTTTTGGAGATTAGAACCCAACCTTGCCTTTGTAGATGATGGGCCCCTAAATTATTTCCGTCACGAGGGCATCCAGGAGGCTTTTGAATCCCAGCCAAAGTTGGTCTGAAGTAAGATGTTCTAGTGGTTCTTTTCGTGAGGTTTCGCACCCATGTCAACCCCAGTGGGGGATAGAAGGTCCCTAAATTCACATTTATTTTGTTTTGTTTACATTTTGGTTCTCCAGTCCAAAATCCATTCCCATGTTCAAATCGTAGTCGTCGCGACGTTTACCAGAATACATTGTTGAATCTCAAGTGTTTTGGAGATGAGGCCCCAATCGAAAAACTACGGAGAGGTAAAGAGGGGCGTCTAAATGCACGCCATTAGAAGAATAGCTAGTGTTAGATTTCACTAAATTTAACTCAGAAGTAATAATCGATGGTCTATTTCTGCTTTTTCAAAGTCAATGGTCTATTCACCCCTTATGGAGGAGGAAGAAGGGTGTCTCTAATCTCGTGTTGTCAAGACATCTTTCAGAACGATCGTCGGATCTTAGCCAAACTCAAATAGCGTCATTATTATGCCATTAGTGTTGATAACCCTTCCAGCCTCTCAGGGGAGAAGGGTGAAGGGAAAGAGGATCCTTTAATTCTTGTCATCACCCCTTCTACCAAAAGGGGACGTTTGATCCCAACCGAGCATGGTGAATGTAAAATTTGGTGTTGTATTTGTGCTTCCCAGTGACTAGACATAATCCCATCCCTGAAGAGGAGAAGGAGGTACAACCCATTCTTGGGTGGAAGTCTACAAGAATATGTTGTTGGACCTCAACGAAAATTGGTTGAAAGTAGGAGTAGGCTAACTGTTCTAGTTACCTTTCTGGGGTCTGTACTTGATTCAACCTTTCTGGGGAGAGAAGTTCCCTCTATTCTTGTCATAATGACCTCACCAAAACGGGTAGCCAGATTCATAGACAAAACTTGATGGAAAGGAATAGAGCAGATATCCTACTTGTTTTTTGTTTTTGTTACCCAGAGGGAGGAGGAAGGGATACATTCTGGTAATCAGGACATCTGAAACCACGGATGTTAGATTGTTAAGGGCTGGGCACACGTAGCTGATTTCGGGAACTGATTTCAGCATCAGTGGATAAACGATAGCGGTAAAAAAAAAAAATTGTTGAAAGAAAAATTTATTGCGCGAGATTTTCAAAACAAAAAATCATGGACACAAATAGTCAACTGGAGTTTATTAATAGCTGCACGATTGATCTCAACTTAGTTCTCACCTCAGTAGCGGAGTCTTTCACCACAGGCATCTCTGGAAAACTATTTATTTGTATCCCTATTTTTTATGATGATCATAATGAAAATCGGCGCTGATTTTGTAAATCGGCGACGAAAACAAGAAAATTTTTCAAGCTCAAATCGACGGCGATTTCTTTTAAAATCGATGCTGATTTGGAAATCAGTTCCCAAAATCAGCGTCGTGTGCCCAGCCCTTTACTTAACAACTATTTACAATAAACTGAAATCGAACGCAAAAAAAATAAAAAGTAAAACCAAAACGTTGCTCCCTTAACACAATTAGAATTTAAGAAGCAAGGCACATTCAAAACTGAAAGAAAAAAATACAATAAAATGATAAATATATTAAGGCCAAAATTTAGTCTCTCAAAGCGATATTAATGTCAAAGACAATATTAGCACAGTAAATACTTTATTAAGTGAATGACCTTGCATACAATATCATATTAAATTATATTAGATGTTAAATTAAAGTGGCTTAATTTAGACACTATTGGCTGAGAAGCAATTGCATACCATACTATGTGTATGCTGGTGCACACAAGTGGTATCCATGAAATATATTTCCTAATTTGAGATTAAAAGTAATTTGACATTTTTGTAGATTACAATATTATTTTGAAGCTCAAATTCCTGTGATAACTAAAATACAATCTGAGACACAGAAAATTCATTTCTGCTGAAAAGACATCTATTAACCTGTTTGAATAGCTCACAGAAACAGTATTAATCAAAGATATTTCTTAGTTTCGAGACACACACACACACAAAAAAAAAAAAAAAAAAAAAAAAAAAAAAAAATCAAAATTATAAGCAGATTACAAGGTTATTTTGAAACTCATACTTCTGCAAAACTTTAAAAAAGGCAATCTGAGGTACAAGAGCTTTATTTCTGCAGAAAATAAAAAAAATCTGAGAACAACTGTTTGAAATAACTCACAGGAGCATAATCCATCCAAGATATTTCTTACATGAAACTCAAACTTTTATGAAACTTTCCAAATGCCAATCTGAGATGGAGAAAATTCATTTTGCAGAAAAGGAAAACTGTAAAAAAAAGTTTAAAATAACTCACAGGAGCAGCAGAAATGCTAGTTGCTCTTAATCTTGTTGCCATGACTAAAGCGATTTCTCTATAGTATGTTCACTTCAAGATCTAAAATTATAGTAGGCTTCTTCTTCAACTGAAATGAAAAAACAAGAATGGATGAAATTATTAAATTCACTTCAATATCCACAATTATAGTAGATTACTTTTTCAACAGAAATGACAAAAAGAATAGATAAAATAATCAAATTCATCACTTGAGCATTTAAGACATCACCAAGCCCAGTGTTAGCAACCACAATTGCAATAATGCACATTATCTTAAAAAATTGTGTTGCATCTTCTAATAATTTTGTATAAAAACTGAATTTCAACTTTTATTACAGATAGTAAAATCTATCTTAATAAATTTTATTATTTAAAGTTTCTTCTATCCTATTAAAGTGCCAAGAACAGAAGAAACAGTATCTACTAATATTCAACATATTTTCAACCTAAAAAACAAGTAAACCAGAGTTCATAAATGTAATTTGGTAGATAGACAGAGCTGAATCTCAACTACCAAGTGATAGCAAAATTGTTGTATTTTGTTGACACATCAAAATTTTAGGAGAATAGAAATATAATATACCAAAAATTGCACAGGGAAAATAAACCTTCAAGAATAAGGTAAAAGGTAAAGAATACAGCATTAGACTTACATACAGCTAGTCTCTACCAGCATTACTGACCTCTGTTTCATGGTCCCTCTGCCAGGAAGTGCATAGGGGGAGGCAGCTATCCTGTGCTTTTGCCCACCCTTCTTGTTTACCTTTCCCTTATTTTTCCAGGTACTCATTTTCAGCTGAATTGAGTTTGCATTTTTTTTTGAAAATAGAACCAATTTTCCTAGATTCTACAAATTTTTCAATTAGGAAAGGATTTGGTATTCTATTTTTAAAACATTGTCCCAAACTGTCATTTGGACTGTAGACCATGACATAAAAGATATTTCTCTTTACCACAAAATATTTTGAAGCTTAAAAAAGAAAATTTTCTGGAAGGGGTGAAGGTTTGAAACCTTCATAGGCTTCAAATTGGGCTGTAGAATCATTTCTGGAAGTTTCATTCACCCACCAAAACAAATTTTTGAATTATGGTTAATTTATAAGTATAGGTTTTTTTTATAAATGGTTTATTTAAGATAAAAGGATTTTCAGCTTGAAAAGTCCTATAATGCTAGGAGCACAATGCATACAATTCTTCTTAAAGGAAAGCATATATATTCAAATGTAAACAGGTGGTTTCTACATCCTAAAGCTCCAACTCCTTCATCCATTAACACACACCTCTTCTCCAAATTATACTGTTTACCATTTTTATTATTATTACAAAATAGCAAAAGATTAACATTCTAATTGAAATATTCTGTTCCTACCGAAAACTCTGTCAAATAATGGACATGATCCCCCTAAGCAGTGGTTCTTATCTGCTGGCAAAGACACACTGTCCTCAAAATGCAAGACTTGCATCTATATATGGTAGGATGTAGATGACAATCAAAGCTTGGCAAGGAAAGGTGCTTTAACAAACTGCTTACATCTCAGTGTATATTGGTATCTAAGTGAGCAATTTAAAAGGTGTCTTATCCTATCTAAATCAACATATATATTGTATTTTTTAGGCCTGATCTAGTTGGCTTTGCTTAGTCATTTCTAATAGCCTGATCAAATATTATTTTATTATTTCTTTATCATTTCATTATTATTGAAGGAATATCAGGTTTTTCTGTTGCAAAATCAGAAAATCTTAATTTGTTAGGCACAATTATTCTGCATATTACAAGTTAAGAATTGCTTTCTACCACAGTTGAAATACTTTACCCCCCCCCCCTTATGTGCAAATGTATAGCCCAAGTTATATATTTTCTATGTATTCTGTCACTTCTCTTTGTCTTGTCTCATGCTAAGCTGAAAGAAACTAATAAAAAAAAGTACCATAATGTGTCAATGAATGAACAACTTGAGCAGTAAGGGTTATATCATACAAGTACCAATTCAACTTCCATTTAGTGAAAAGTTTGCATTGTATATGTGAATTTTGTATTTCATTAGGGCTGGGAATCATGCATGATTAAATGAAATCCAGCATAAAAATACCACTTCAATTTTACAAAATATTTTTTAGAAAATTATTTTAGTATCAAATATTTATTCCAATGAGAAGTTATAACAAGAGATAATGATTCTTGATTAAATCCTATATGATTAGTTTTTTCTATCTTGGAAAGTAGTTGAGCTATATGGCTTAAATGTTATGAGCTATATATTTTAGCTTTATACATATCCAGGCAAAGACTCACATCATATTTTGGCATTTTGGTTAATCTTTGCAAAAGGTGAAAAGAAGCCTGAACTTTATTCAGTATAAAACCTGCACAAGAAGCAAATGAATCATAATTGATTTTAACACAAATTGTATTCAGGCAATTCTAACTAGCCTATTGCTAACTGTCAGCCAATCCTAGCTCCCTATATTAGGCCTATATCCAAAGTTAGGAACCTACTACCTATGTTTATGATAGATACATTAGAATAAAATTATTTTCCAAGATTAGGCACTGTCTGAGTGCTCAAAGTATTATTCTAGGCTGTACTATTGGTTATTAATTTGTTTAAAATAGTTAGTATTACAGAGGTAAAAAACAAATTCAAGCCAATCATATGCCTAGCTATAAAGAAGATTTTAGATAAATCCAGGGATGAGATAGTCCAATTTCAAGCCCATGGAATAAAAATTTTACAGTGATTTAACTGCTGAAGTGGTGTTAAGCTGTCTGACTACTAGTCTAGGCATCTTATCTCTACTTTAGGCTAGGTTTTTTCCAAAGCCTAGAGTTAAACAAAAGCAAGCTCAGGCCAAATTAAGGAAAAATATAATTTTTCCTATTTTAAGACAGGCATCAGCATTAATACACAGTTGGGGCTGTTGAGAAGGAAACATATTAAGAAAATTTTTACTTCATAATAAGCTATGCAGAAAAATTGTATTTATCATATTTTGGGGGGTAAAATTCTAGTTTAACTACTTTTTGCTATCTTAGAAAGGGGTTAAGTTGGGAAAATGAAACTTTCAGGGATGAGTTTACAGACTAAAGTATGCCCTGGGAAGGTATTTTTAAGTAACTACCTCCACTCTTTCTCTCTCTAGATGGCTCTGACATGATGATAAAATAAAATAGGATGAATATATACTAGTTGTGTGTGTGTGTGGGTGGGGGGGGGGGGTTGTTATCCTCAAAGACCTAATTTCCAGGGCTTTTGACTATGTTGAACAAAATGACTATCTCAAAATCTTGATTTGATGTGTTTGGGGAAAAGGTGGGCATGAGAGGGGGGTTAGTTGCCCTCTGATCCCTTTTGGCTATTAAAAAGGGCACTAGCACTTTGAATTTCCAATTGAATGAGTTCTTTTTGAAGTTTCTACAACAAAGCTTCCTATAAAAACCTTATATGCCCCCAGGGCATAATCTACAACCCTTGCCCTGAGGGCTGTGGGGGAGTGTCCTCCTCAAAACATAATTTCTATCTGGAAATCAAGTGTGTTGAACAAAATGGCTATCTCAACATTTTGATTGGATGTGTTTGGGGAAATGGTGGGCGTGTAAGGGGTGTCAGTTGCCTTCCAATCACTTTTGACCCTTAAAAAGGGCACTAGAACTCTTGATTTCTAATCAAATGAGCCCCCTTTGAAGTTTCTACGATGACCTCTTCCATATAAAGTGCCTCTGGGAAAAAAAAACAAAAAAACATTGGAGCTGTATGGCCTTTACTATAGGCAACCACTATAGCGTTGCCTCTGACTACCCCCACTCTTTCTCTCTCTAGATGGCTCTGACCTTTAAAAATATTTAGGTTATAAAAGTAAAATTTTGCAAAATAGATGATCTGCTTAAATGAAGTACAACAAAACTTGGTACTCCTGTACTAAATGGACTATTTTATACAGTGCTAGTTTGGTTAATGCTAATGAAATAAAACAGGATGAATATATAATAGTTTAGAAACAAATTTGGGCTATATATTTGCACATTAGGGGGGATGGGGGGTAAAGCATAGCATATATTAAATATGTAACCTAACCTAAGTACCCATCAAAAATGGGTTTTATCATTGCCTACTCTATAGTGGATACCTCAGGTTTTTGTTTCTGGTTTTAAAAGAGTCTGTTTAGTACAGGAGTACCCAAAACTGTTTTCAGCTTCACAACTTTGCTCAATCCGACTTAATGAGGTTTCAAACATCCAAAAATACATCTCCTAAATTAAAAAAAAAAAACATTGAAATAGCTTAAAATTCTACTCAAATAACAGGAATTACATTTTCAGATCTAAAACCAGAGAAAAAACTGATAACTGAAAATTAAGGTAAAATGTTGTTTTGTCAAAATTTCAATAGGCTTAAGTTCTTGGGTCTATAAAATGCTTTAATCCAAGGTTATATAATAAATTGCTAGATCAAAGCTTTTATATAAAGATTAGGGTGGAATAAAGCAAGCCTAGGCAAATTTCAAGACTTAGAAGTCCAAAATGGGTTAGCACGGAAACTTGGCAATACCTTCCTAAAGTATGTTTTTGGTCCTGGATTCATTACTGAGTCTTATTTTCCTATCCTAACCCCTTTCCAAGATAGCAAAAAGTAGCTAAACTAGAATTTTACCTTTTGAGGGTACTTCTACTACACCTTACCTCCTTGTAATGTGAAAATAAAAAACTATAGGCCTCATCCAAATTATAGCCTAGTCTATAGGCTAGGCTATTTTATGTTTTTCTGTTTCTTAATTTTTTAAAATTCAAGTTAAAGGTTTCAGATGAAACAAGTGATAGCCAATACCTATGACAAAATTTATGGAAAATATAGAATTTGAGCTAAAAACTTGCAGATTAGGGGGAGGAGGGATAAATTAGGCTATAATGGAACAGCCCTTCAAATGTTTTAACCTGGTATTTCAGAATATTATGAAGTACACCAGGAATTTTTAATTTATATAATCCCTTCTCAATAGTCCCAATTTTGCAGTTATACCCTGGTAGTAGGCTATATAGACCAATCTTTCATACCATTTCAGTAAAATTCTACTTTAGCTACTTTTGGCTATCTTGAAAAGGGGTTAGGTTAGGACAATGAGACTTTCAGGGATGGGTCTACAGGCTAAAGTATATCTCAGGAAGGTATTTTAAAGTACCTACCCCTACTCCTTCTCTCTCTAGAGGGTCCTTAAATTTACCTACATGACAGGTCTATACCCATTGAAATTTTGACAAAACAACATTTTACCTTAATTTTCAGTTATCAGTTTCTTTTTCTCTGGCTTTAGCTCTGAAAATGCTATTTCAGTTATTTGAGCAGAATTTTAACACATAAATAGTTTATTTCCAAAATTTAGGAAATGTATTTGCATATCTTTAAAACCTTATAAATTGGGATTGAGCAAAGTTGTGAAGCTGAAAACAATTTTGTTGTACTTCATTTAAGCAGAAGATCTATTTTGCAAGGTTTCACTTCTATAACTCACATATTTTTAAAGGTCATCAAAGATCAGGACCCTCTAGAGGGAGAAGGAGTGGAGGTGGGTACTTCAAAATATCTTCCCATGACATACTTTAGCCTGTAGACCCATCCCTGAAAGTTTCATTTTCTTAACCTAACCCCTTTCCAAGATAGTCAAAAGTAGCTAAAGTAGAATTTTACCCAATTACACAGCCATAGCCTACAAACTGAGCATATGATTTGTATTATAAGTTTGAACCTGGTCAGAACCAAGCATTAAACAGTGCAGGGAAAAGGCTACATCCAACTAAAAAAGCAGGCAGCCCTGTAGCCTAGGTTGTTTAGATGCTTAAACCCTGGAATTTCTGCAACAAATAACCTATTGTCTGTCAATAAGCGTTTAAGAGCAGTGGTAAGCCTATATCTTCCCCGGAAGCGGCTTTCTTTCAAGGGGTAGGCAATTCAAAGCTACATTCATAAACTAAAATTAGACAGATACCTTTTCACAATTTCTTCCAACGGCAACTTTTGAATTTTTAAATTTGGCGGTGAAAACTGAAAGTTTCCATAGAACGACCAAGCCGCTTCTACTGAGAATGGGCAATCCTATCCACGTTCCGACTATATATATATATATATATATATATATATATATATATATATATATATATATATATATATATATATATATATATATATATATATATATATATATATATATATATATATATATATATATATATATATATATATATATATATATATTTTTACAATTCACCAAGCAATGATAGTTAGCTGGATGGAACTATCAGACCAGTTTACTCATAGAGCATAGAAAATCATAAAGATCAAATTCATGCAAGATTTCACTATTTTTCCCATTTTAAAAAATTGGTGTTAGTCTGGGTTAACGGTAAAATCTGGCTACGAAACTTTGCAGAATCCAGCCCCTAATGTTTTGTTTATCTATGTCTACCTAAGGTACAGATTCTTTTCCAAACAGTCCTAGCACCCCTAGTTAAACTTTCCTAAAGTAATGATGCTATGACTGTTTTGAAAAAAATTTAGTTTTAAAGATTGTATTTTAATGTGAGTTCTTTTATATTATATTTTCATTTGTTTTACTGAGGACGACCCTTGTATATAAGGTCAAAATATTCGTTTAAAGTTGTATTCCACTGTTTTATAATAAAAAAAAAATCCCTATTGTTCTACTTGTTGTTTATGTCAGCACCCGGGGCAAGAATGATCTTGTGTGCCCCCTGGTCAACAAACCCATTATAGACATCAGATTATGGTTATTTTACTTCTTTAAAGACTATATCTTTTCATTGTATATCTAATCAATTGTTTTACTGTCATTAATATACTTTTTCCTATAAAAATCCCATATGTACAAAGAAGTTTAAGAAAAACTCAAAGTAACGGTGGGTTTTATAGGTGGAGTGAAAGATTCCGCATAACGATATTTTATTGATGACACAGTACACATGCAATTTAAATTATATACGGTCAATCTTATCCAGTAAATTAAAACGTAACTTTACGCGGTTTTATCGAAACAAATGTCTCTATAATGTATTCATACGAAAACTTTGAAGCCACATCATTTTCTATGTTGATTATATTCGAGTTTGTCAACAGCTGCTTGACCGTCCTGTTTCTAAGATAATTTTTGATTAAAATTAATTTGCAGAACCTTCTTTTATTAAAATGAGCTGATACTGGCAGAGTTAAACCCATCTTCAAGGTGAATCTTCACTGGAACGTTCCAGAGCTGGGAAATTAGGATTCGAATTTTATTCTATCAGATAAAAAGTGTCTTACGAGCCCGCGAGTATCTACTAATCAGCACCCAGGCCATGGTGCTCCCTTGCCCCCCTAAATCTGTCCCTGTTTTAATATGGAAAATTCGACACCACCACAAAAATTAACCCCTCGGAAAATTTATCCACATATAACCTAGCGATAGTATATTCAAGTTTGATAATTATTGTTGAATATTAAATCAGCCCAAGCCCAATTTGAAAAACATTATTGAATACCAAGTAAACCAAAGAAAATTATTGAAAAAGAAATTTTATAATTTCGGTAGTGTGTCAGATGACAGAATTCATTTCTTTCAATCTGTTAATTGAATATCCTTAAAATGTGAGTAATTTGACAAGAAAGTATTGTCAATTATTTGTGTTTAGGTGTCCCCAAACCCATTAAAGAAAGAAAGAAAGAAAGAAAGATTTATTTTAAAAAAACATAGCAACAAAAAATTATTACTTCCTCCCCCAAAAAGCAAAGCTTGTCCGTGGGGGAGGTAGAGAAAACAAGATCCTTAAAAAAAGAACCCTTGGCCACCAATACCACTAATACCATCACACTAAACAATAAATACAAAATAATATAATATATTATACTTCCTCTGGGAACATCATATCAACAAAACCCCCACAATCAATAGATCAATCATAAAACCAAAACTCATATTCAGCAAAAAGCAGTTCCTTAATGATTTTTCTAAAAATATTGGGGTCACCAATAGTCTTAATATCACTATTCAAACTATTCTATTTTCGTGTACCTCTATAAAAAACAGACAAACATGAACGGGAAGATATACCTCTAGGTACACAGAAGTCCGCGCTACCCCTTATATCATGAGAATGAACAGTAGACCTAATGGACAATAAATCATTAAAACAACGAGGCTGAACATCCTGCTGCAGTCCAAAAATAAACCACAATACATAGAACTCACGAAGGCCTGCAGCCGGAAAAATTTTTAAAGTTGGGTAAATTTCTCGAACAGACATACGTGGAGATATACCAGCTAAAATTCTTACGGCATGATTTTGTAGAATTCTTATTGTTTTTAGGATAGAAGAAAAAGTAGAGAGCCAAATACTCGAACAATAAAGTATATACGGGTGTATTAAAGAAAAATAGAGATGGCGAAGGACAGATTTGGGAAAACAATGTTGGAGTTTCTTCATTATACCGAGATTTCTTGCCAAAATGTTGCTAGTTAAAGTTACATGTTCCTTAAAAGATAGAGTTTCATCTATTACAATCCCAAGGTATTTAAAAGACGCAGTCCGTTTTATAACGCCATTGGGCATATCTAATTCCTTGATCCATGGGTAAAAGTTTGATGATCGCGAGAAAATAATAAAGTTAGACTTAGCCATGTTAATCCTTCATTTATTTACCCTCAGCCATGCTATAATTCTATTAACTGATTCCTTCATGGAAATCTGCAGCAACTCCACTGTCTTAGCTCTGCTAATGGCTGTTGTGTCATCAGCAAAAAGTGAAACTGTTTCATTAGCCGGGTTTACCGTTAGTTCATTTATTCTATAGCAAAAATTATTCAGACAATTTGGTAAATCATTAATAAATATCAAGAATAATATAGGACCGAGAACTGATCCTTGCGGAACACCTACTTCAATACGCTTTTTTTTGGAAGAAGAATCATTTAGTTGGATATACTGATAACGCTTACTTAAAAAACTTCTAAAAAAATTTAATGATTTACCCCTCAAACCATACACCTCACACTTCTTAAGTAGAAGTTCATGATCCACAGTGTCGAAAGCTTTCATCAGATCTAAAAATATAGTGCCTATTTTAAAACCTTTATCTAATACCTCAATAATAATAGTTGTCAAATAAATCATCACCTGTTCAGTTATCCTGTTTCTACGGAACCCAAAATGTGTCTCTACCAGTAACTTATGATCCTTCAAGAAACTCATCATTCCAATACCAGAGCCCTTCTCTAAAATACGAGAAATGATGGGTGAAACAAATATCGGTCTACAGTTTCCTGGGCCAATTTCAATGCCACCCTTATGAATTGAGGTTACACGGGCAACTTTAAAACAGTCTAGGAATTTCCCTTGACAAAAACACTCATTAATTAACCCACATAAAACTTCAGCTATAACAGGAAAAATACATTTAAGTGTTTTTAGAGTAATATTATCGCTACCAGATGAATTACTACGCAACTCATAAATAATCTTTTTAATTTCATCAACTGTTAGAAGTCTAAGGTGAAGAGATACATCAATCGGGTCCCTCAGTAAGGACTCGAACGTTGGATCATCACTATCAGGTACAACTGACATAGCTAAATTCAGACCAATATTTGGAAAAATTAACTCTGAAATTCATTGCATATGTCCTTTTCAGAATTCAAAGTCTTTCCCATTACACTAACTAATTCATCAGGTACACTATTTATTTTTAATCCAATCACTTCTTTTATTAGTCCCAAGGTTTTCAAAGGGCATCCTTCGACCTCCTTAAACTTTTACTCAAAATATTTCTATTTTTCATTTCTTAAAATTGTATTCAACCTATTTTAATAAATTTTATATAATTGCTTATTTTCTTGTGTCGGGTTAATTATTTGAGCTGTAAAAAATTTATCTCTTACATTTATTTGCTTCAAAATCACAGGACTAATCCAAGGTTTTTTACTTGAGTGCTTTCTATTAAAAAGTTTCAATATGACTGCTTGACGTATCAAACTCTGCAACTTTTCATAAAATAAAACAAACTTTGAATTTGCGTCCTGAACTGCGCCTAGAACATCGTACCAATTCATCTTTTCTATATCATTTTTAAGTTTTACCATCGTACTTTTACTGATCACTGGAATCCTTGATTTTTTGCCATTAACCACCTTCGTGACAGTTCTAAAGCTAGCTGAAACTCCAAAGTGGTCAGATACATCGTTGATAAAGACCCTGGGAAGACTCAAGGGTATATTAGAAAGGATGTTATCCAGAAGCTTAGCTGATGTTCCCGTAATTCTTGTAGGGATATTTATACAAGGATGAAACCCATTAGATAAACTTCTATTAATAAATTCAGTGCAAGCAGATGACTGATCTATAAGGTCAATATTGAAATCCCCCATAATAAAACATGGCATAGAGTTAATCGGAAGTTTCATTAATTGTTCTTTAAATAGGTCCATAGAGTCTTGGAGCAGGCTCTGTGGAGGTCTATATACTACAACAATGCAAAAATTCAAATTCTCTCTAGTTATATGTAAAACAAAACACTCACAAACTTTCTCTCTATATATTGTAAGATCTTCTCTTATTGAAACCTTATAATCAGCCTGAATATAAGCTGCTAGGCCTCCATGTTGGTAATACACTCGATTCCTTACATATAAATTATAACCAGGTATATGCAGTAATTGTGAGTTATTATCATTTAACCACGTTTCAGTTAAAGCGATCACCTGAAAGACATTAGTATTTATTAATTCCGATAAAAATTATGCGCAGAATTCAATCCCTACGAATTCAATACTTATCACACATTAAGCTTGATAAGCATTAAAAGTGCCTGCGGGGTGGGGTGGGGGGGGGGATTTTTTGCCAAAACCTTCGCAAGATTGCATTATACAACTTCTTAAAGTTTTTCTCGGCGAGTGGATGAACAGTGTAGTAATGCATATAGGATGCACACAGACAGACAGATACACTTACACTTGCATTCGATATTATGAATATAAGATTATAAAATCTTATCTAGAAATTTATTATAGGGCCTTATAGAATCTTATTGTATAAAACCTTATTATAGAATCTTATAAAAAATTCTGGTCGATCAATATCCGTATATATTTAAGGTTGTATCAGGATGCTGCTCAGGATGGCTTTAGCCTTATAGAAAGCTAGAAATTATGTGAGTTTTAAATCCATTAGAACACTGTCATTCTCGGTGTTGACAATGAGCCAGAAGATCATGGTATCTCATCTGCATCCTGAACAGTTCTTGACAGTTCTCTTATTGCTAAGGATATCACACGCTTTCCCGTTGCTTCTGTCTTAGAAGTAATATTAGAAACTTAGCACAACGCAAGAATAGCAATTTTTGAAGTAAGACAGTCCAATAGTCTAAAACCCAATCTCTGCATGCAGGTTGTCAAAAGGGTATATCTGAAATATCCCATGAATAGTGTCGGGTATTAAGCTAAAATTTTCAGAGCATGCTAAGGGTGATGTTGAACTAACCGAAAGGCACTGAGAGCATGCTACTACTGCTACAATTGGTGCTACTGCTACAGCAACTACTACTATAACTGTTACTACTACTGCTACGACTATTACTACTGCTCCTATTATGTATGCTACTAGTAGCACTAATAAAGCTAAGAGTATTACGGTGAAACGTTCAAGGAATATAGAGGAGGATTATAAACTAAACTAAAACACATTATACCGATTCAGGTTATTAAACGGGCCCAACAGAAATATTTAAGGGACGGCTAAGGGTATTAAGTTTAATCTTTCGAAGCATGCTTAGGGGGATGCTGAAGTGATCGGAGGACAACCAGTCGTCTCCTCTGGCCCTTTTAGGTGTCTCCCTCAACCCTCGTAGAAATTTTGAAAAGTCCTTTTGTTCAAAATAGTCAAGGAATCTAGCATTTATGCGTCCGGAGATGTCATACCCCCACAGCCCCTGGCAAGGAACGTAAATTATGCAACTCGTCCATTAATTACATGCAGGATTTATCGTTTGGAAAGGGGGGAATTTTTGACCCTAAGTGTGCCCATAAAGGCCAAGGGTGGTGAGTTGAAATTTCGGGGAATGTTGAGAGATATATTGAGCAAAATCAAGATACACTCTATGTGCAACTAAGTTATCAATTAGGCGTGTCTGCAATGTCCTAGGAGAGGGTAAAGGTATTAACTTTGGACTTCCATGTCCACTAATACTGCAACTACTATCCTGAACGTAACTGTACTACATGTCACAGCGACTAAGATGACACGGACGGTGACTACTTGCAACTGTGACTACTTGCGACTTCGATTACGACTACTTGTGACTGCGATTACTTGCGAATGTGACTGCAACCAATCACGACTGTGACTGGAACTGTTTGGCATTGCCACTACTTTTGCTTGCGATTTTTTCAGGATATTTTAGGGAGATATTGAACAAAATTTAAACATACTATGTATAAAATCGAAGCACAAAATTTCCAATTATTTTCAGAAATTTTGAGGGAGATATTGAACAGAGTCAGAACTGCAAGTTTGATCACCCGAACCTGTGCAAGCATGGTTCGTTACGCCAGTGCCCTAACAAACATAAATGCAACTTTGTCCACACCACGAAACAGGAAATGTCTCCAAAGCAGCAACCGGCGAGGTCTCCAAATACAAACCATCCTAGGCGTTTCCCATTGAATAATCATAGAAGACCGGTTTCTAACGAAAGAGGTATTTCCCCTTTGTATTTAATGTACTTTAGCCAAAATACTGCTCCTTCTTTCTTCTCAGGTAACGGCCAAGTTGTTCAACCCAGCCCAGTTCTCCCTCCCAACTGGAGTATGGCGAGCCACTGGCCAAATCTTGGGGTCCCTGCAGCCCCCACGCCCGTTGTCCCAACAAGTTCTAATAATTTGGGAAACTTCTAGCATTTTCGGCAATCTACCCCAGGTAGATAAAAAGAAAGAAATAGCTAGTTCCTACGACCTCCCCTCTTTTCTCCTTGTTAATGCCCAGTCTCAAAGCAATAGAGTGACGGAACTTTCGACAAGACTAAATGACAATAGAATTGATATTTGCTGCCTAACAGAGACGTGGTCTGCCAATGAGTTTAACGCCCAAATAAGTAACTATAATTTTCTCGTCAAGAGTGGGCGAAACAAGGAAGGTGCTGTCGTCACACATGGAGGAGGAGTCGGTATGTATATTCGAAACGAACACATCAGATATATGAATGCCCTTAGACTACCGACTAGGAGCTGTTGTGGGTAATATTGAGACTAAAAGTTCTTCCCCGTAAGTTTTCCTCGATCGTAGTTGTCGTACTCTATTTTCCGCCGCGGTCGAGTTACAGGCGGGAGCTCATAGCCCATCTACAAGCATGTTTGGATGAGATTAAATTGAGACACCCAAACAGTTTTTGTGGCTCTTATGGGTGACTTCAACGACCTACTACCCAGCTGGATTGAACGATCGCTAAGCTTGAAGCAAGTTGTTCGTGAAAAGACAACTCAAAAGTCTGTCATTGATCTCATCTTCACAGATATTTCTGGTTTCTATAGTGATCCAGTGACGTTGCCGAGTCTTGGTAAAAGTGCACACTTCTGTGTGTACTGGTGTCCCGGGGAGGAAAAGAGAATAGGAACCAAGCGAATTTTTTCAAGCCGGCCTCTGACTGAGTCTGGAAAAGAGCTATTCGCTAAATGGGCTATTTCGAAAAACTGGAAAAGTTTGTACAAAAACTGCAATGTCAGTGACATGTATAGAATATTTTCCCCTGAAATACGGACAGCTTATGATGTGTATTTTCCAGAGAAGAAAGTCACAGTAAACTCAGCTGACAAGCCCTGGGTTAACTCGTGCCTGAAAAGGCTGATACGCAAAAGCAACAGGCTCCATAAAAAGGGGAAGATAGGTGAAGCTTCCAAGCTGAGAAATCAAGTGGTGTATGAAAGTAGATTGGCTGAGAAGTCATACAGTTAAAAAATGAACGAGCTTATGACCACAAATCCAGCCGGCTACTATAAAGGAATGCGGCTTCTCACTGGCTCCTCTGTAAGGCAAAGTGTAAGCGTATACAACGAATCTGGGAATAAGCTCGACGCAAACGCTATTAATAAGTATTTTGCTAGTATTTACAGAAGCAATCCACCAATTCCCAGTGTTCCCCCCTTGGCTGTTCCATCAGAAACACCTGTGATTTTCCCTTACGAAGTTGCAAATGTTCTTGAGAGACTTGACCCCAATAAGGCAACTTACCCTGGAGACATTCCAGCAACCCTCTACAAAGAAAATGCAGCCTTTCTAGCTGAACCTCTGACTACCTTTTTAAACCAATGTATTTTGGGTGGTACCTTACCGGATGATTTAAAAAAAGCAGCTGTAAAGCCAATACCTAAAGTTTTGAATCCAATAGGGGTGAGTGACCTACGACCTATATCTTTGACCCCTATTGTATCTAAAGTTTAATGGTTACTAGAAGATTTCTGTGATAAAATAGATCCCTGTCAGTATAGGTTTATCAAAGAATCTAGCACAATACATTATCTTATCAAAATTGTGGAGGAAATCCTGGAGTATCTAAAAAATAAAGATGCATTTGTAGAAATATTGCAAGCAGACTTAGAAAAGGCTTTCGAGAAATCAAGCCATCCGGATATTCTTGAGTCAATGACAGATTTTATACCTTTTTTAATTCGGATAGTTTATAGTTTTTTACATGGATGGCAACAGTGTGTTAGTGCTGATGGGGTAAAATCGGATTTTCTTAAAGTTTTCTGTGGAATACCCCAAGGTACCAAAACGGAACCTGTTTTATTTTTAATACTGTGTAACAAAATTGTGACTTGGCATGAAAACAGAGCGAAGTTGGCAGATGATTTATCATTGCTGATACTTCATAAGCTAGGATCCATGATTAGTACGGATGGCATAATTCGCCGTTTGGATGCTGACTGTGAAGAAAAACGGTTTTCAATTAATCGGAAAAAGTCAGCACTTATGAGAGTCTCGTTTAAAAAAAAGAAGTTCCTAGTCAAAGTGATATAAATGTGCCAATTTTAAATAATATGACGATTTTAGGTTTAACTTTTAACTCAAAAATGTCATGGATGGATCATGTAAATAATTGTACTAAGAAGACGAATATAGCGTTGCGTGATCTAGTCCCAATTCGGCGATTCGGTTTTAGTCGTTTTTCACTGTTGAATTCCCAATTCAGCGATTTGGTTTTTGTCTTTTTTCAATGTTAAACTTTTATAAACTGTATATTCGGAGTCTTTTAGAGTATGCTTTTCCTGTGTGGCATTCGGGGCTAAGTAAAGAGCGGAGAACTGACCTTTAGATTGGGCAAGCACGAGCTACCCGTGTGATATTAGGTCTGATATTTACGAATTATGATGATAGCCTTAAAACCCTAGGCCTAGATGGACTTGATGCCAGGCGACACCAGCTTACAATGGCCTTTGGGCAGAAGCTTTTGGAGTAAACAGGCATCGAGATTTGTTCCCTGAACCGGCAAGTACAGGGTGTAATACAAGGCACCCGAATAAACTTAAGCCTTGTAAGCCCGTGGCTACCAACCGATACAGATTGTCTTTTCGACAGTATTTTGTGTCTCATTTTAATAAATAAGTGACAAGGACGAGTGATTATTTAAATTATATTGTGTCTCATTCAATTCTTGTTATTTGACATAATAAATTCGTATCGTATCGTAAAGTCAATGTCCACCGTGTGAATGTTGGTTGTCAAAACGGCACATCAGTGATATATCAGGGACGGCTTAGGGTATTAAGCTGAAACTTTCAGGGTATGTTCAAAGGAATGCTTGAAAGTGATCGAAGCTTAGCTTCCACCTTAATACTTACCCTATTTAGATGCACCCTCCACGAAACTGATCAAAATTTTGAAAACATGTTTTGTTCAAAATATTTAAAAGGTCTAATAACTATGCCTCCGGGGAAACCAACCAAAGTCCCCGGCGCAAGGGTTTTTAAATTATGCAATTTGTCCATTGTTTCAAACAGTCCGTGGTAAAAAACTGTAAGTAAGGAGCGATGCGGCTCAGCAACAACCGAAACTCGAAGAAACAGAGTCTTGATAACAATAGACACATCAAAATGATTGAATTTGGAAGCTTATTCAAAATATGTAAAATTAATCAAATTTAATCGTACCCATCAAAAGTTACTGAGACAGTTTACCCAATTTTGAAAAAGGGGGAAATTCCCCCAAAACATCAGATGATCTTAATGAAAACCACTCCTTCAGTTTCAGCATACCAGAGAACCCTATTGTGAGGTTTCAAGCTCCTATTTACAAAAAAGCTTTTTTTTGTTTTTTTTTCCCAGGGATAATCATATTGAACCAGTGATCGTAGAAGACCAAGAGAAGGCTCATTTGATCGGAAATAAAAAGTTCTAGTACTTTTTTTTAGTGACCAAAAATATTGGAGGGTATCTAGCCCCCTCCCACACATATTTTTCCCCAAGGTCACCCAATCAAAGTTTTGAGATAGCCATTTTGTTCAGCCTAGTCAAAAAACCTATTAAATATGTCTTTGAGGATGACTTAATCCCCCACAGTCCCTGGGGGAAGGGCTGAAAGTTATGAACTTGCCCGTTGTTTACATAAAGTATTGGTTATTGGGAAGCATACAGACGTTTTCAGGGGGGATTTTTCATGGGGGGGCTTACGTGGGAGGAGGGGTAGGCGTTTTTCATGGGGAAGGGAATTTTCCATGGAGGGAGAGCCGGATTTTCCAGTATTTTCTTAAAAACCATCAGGTATTAAATAAAAAAAAAATTTCAACCAAAAGTAAGGAGCAACATTAAAACTTAAAAAAACAGAAATTATTACGTATATGAGTTGGTCGTCCCTCGTCAATACCTCGCTTTTTACGTTAATATTCTTAGTACTTTTAAAAGAGCGATTTATTCTAATTAAACGGCCTTTGTGAGTCATTCTTAAAGAATTGGGACAAAATTCGGACTTTGGCGTAAAGAGTGAGGCGTTGACGAGGGGTGACCCCCATCATATACGTAATAATTTCTGTTCGTTTTAAGTTTTAATGTTGCTTCTTAATTTCAGTTGAAAAACTTTTTTTTTAATGCATGAAGGATTTATCGATTGCGAAAAGAAGGAAGAAGTGTCTGAAAAAGCCAAGGGTGGTAAGGTGAAACCTCCGGGAATGTTGAGGAGGATGGAGAACTGGATCAAGAGACACTATGTGCATCCAGGCTAGCAATAGGGGGGAAATCTGGAATATTATAGGAAAGGCGTAGGGTATTAACTTAAAATTTTCAGGGCCACTACTACTACTACTATTACCAATACTGCGGCTGTAAGTGTGACTGTGACTACTTGCGACTGCGACAACTTGTGATTGTGACTGTGACTACTTGCGACTGTGACCACATCTACTTCTGAATACTTTCAGGAAAATTACTCAGTATTGGGGGGGATGCAGAAGAAAATAAATACACAATATGGGCACACTGATTATCAAAACGATGCATCGACAATATCTCAGGAACGGCTGATGGTATTAAGTTGAAGTTTTCAGGGCACGTGGAACAAGGATTTGAGGGCAAACACCCGCCCCATTCTTTTTTGATGCTCCCTTCATCACTGATCAAAATTATTATAAAGCATCATAGCTAACAATAGTGGGAATCTGAATTATTGTTAGAACGACCAGGGGTATTAACTTGAAACTTTCAGGGGCACTACTACTACTACTGCCACTGCTGTTGCCACTGTGACTGCTTACAGCTGTGACAACTTGTGACTGTGATTTTGATTACTTTTGACTGTGACTACATCTACTTATGACTACTGCTAGGAAATGTTGGGGGAATGCTGAAGAAAATCAAAACAACATTATGTGCACACTGATTGTCAAAAGGATGCATTAGCAATATCTCAGGAACGGCTGCGGGTATTAAGTTGAAACTTTCAGGGCATGTTTAACAGGTCTCGGAGGGCAAAGAATCCGCTTGTCCTTATTAGATTATATTTCACTATTACTGAAGTACAAGCTCAAAATATGTACATGTTAAAAATGAACAATTTTTCACAGTTTGTTAAACTCAGACCAGAAACCACCCTCTGGGTAAGAAAGGGGGCAGAATTCTGTTCTTTGTCCGTAACACAGTTCATATAATTATCCAGTAAGCTTATCGCAGATCATTTCTGGTCTTCGTTCTCGGTGCGAACAAAAAGCTCCTCCCACTTCTTCGTGCAGTTATGGATCAGTGTGTTTTCGTCAATCAATGAGAAATGGTTAGAAAGTGCATTATTCGAAATTGCAAAAGCAGAAAAAAACTTGGTGAGCCGGCCAAGTGGTTTGCAACTGTCCCATCACACAGGTATGACTTAATTTATATACAAATTATGACTTAATCTATTATTTACATACAGTGGACTCAAATGATTAGTCTATGTAGGATTTTGTAAAACAGGAGGCGGGGGTTTGAAGAAATTTGTTAAAATAAGGATTTTTTTTCTTCTAATTACTGGTGGAATAGGTGTGAGGGTTTCAGGGGCGGATCCAATATTTTTTTAGAGGAGGGGGCGCAAAGTAGGTTGATCCGACAAACTTACGTTAGGAGCAAGTTTAATTAATGTAAACTTGCGTTAATTAGGTAAATTACACTACTTTAGACTACTTTACGGGGGTAACCCTCGCCCCCCTCTGGATCCGCAACTGGATAGTTTATCTTTTTTTTCACGTCGAGATATTTATTTTCTGAGATTGTAGTTCCTGTGATATTTGAAAATTCTTAGTTACCTGTTTTTGCGGAGATCCTAGATAAGACTAGTTTTGTTTTCAATCAATATTTTCGTATGAAATTGGCAGACCTTTCCTGAACTTTAAACAATAACACCTCTGTTTGAAAATCTTTGCACTTTCTGAATTTAGATAGCGATAAGGGTTCCTGATTGCGACCAATTTTAGGACTTGGGTCTCTTTTTTTGAACAAAGGGGTAAAATTTTTTAAAATTTGTGTTTGATTATCTCCTTAATGAGCTCATCAGTACTACAGAAAATAAAAATCAAACCAATATAAAAAAACAGATGTAAAAAGTGGAAGTGACTATATTTAATTTAGCTGCAAGTCTACATTCATGCCCACCACGTAATTTCCCTTTGAGAAAAAATTGATAAACTTTTAAAACTGAAATATCAATGTGAAGCACCAAATATCATAATCAAATGTCATCGCTTTACGGCATTGTTCAAATAAAACTTATTTTTTACTTGATTATCGTCGTAAATTTATTCTTTGTCTTTCTTTCCATTCTTAAACCAATGTTATATTATAATACTTTCATATAAATTTATATGCAGTGTTACCGCCATACCAATTATTCTCCTTTCCTTTTTTATTCTTTAATAATAATTTCTGGTCGTTTTGAGTTTGAATTATAGTAGGCTTCTATTTCTACTGATCTTAAGTTTAATATGGCCTTTACTTTTCTTTAAAAAAACTTTCTTTTTCGTAAAGTTTTCGTAGTATATATATATATATATATATATATATATACATATATATATATATATATATATATATATATATATATATATATATATATATATATATATATATATATATATATATATATATATATATATATATATATATATATATATATATATATATATATATATATATATGTATATATATATTTAAATCGGCGCGTACAAACAGCTCCTCTCATTTGATCTGCCATCAGCGGTCCAATTACCCTGGAACACGTATTTTGGCAGAAACTTTCTCAAAATGCCTTTGAAACCAACTTGAGACTTCGAAACCTATTTTTAATCCCTAAAAACATCTAATAATAACATTGCACTACTAACTACCGATGTTCATGTATGTATTGGAATAAATTAATTTAAAATTAGTTTCTTCAAAATTAGTGTTCCAACGTTGATGCCAAGTTTCGCGTCCAAGAGATATCTGACTTGTCTACCCGTGAAAAGATCTGACGCCGCTTATGTTTCTACGTTCTCTGGAGCACTCGCACCCCGGTCCGGGTTTTTATAATGGTTGAGATAGGGAATGATCATACTGGATAATTATATGAACTGTGGTCCATAATGACTTATACCCAAGTGAAATCTCAATTCCGTTTCTTGCTCCCTTTGATGAGATTATGTGGATGTGTGTTCGACCCAAAGTCTTGCCGCGTCCTTTGAATTTAATTGTCCCGTGTTGTTATTATCAAACAGATCGTGGTAACGAAATGTAAGTAAGGAGCGACCCCGCTCGATGGTAACCGGAACTCTAAAAAACCGGAATTTTGATACCAATAGATTCATCAGAAGAATTAAATTTTAATGCTGATTTTAAATATATAAGTTTGATCAAGTTTAGTCTTACTCATCAAAAGTTACACGCCTGAGAAAATTTGCCTTATTTTCGGAAAAAGAGGGAAAGACCCCCTAAAAGCTATAGAACCTTAATGAAAATCACACCATCACATTCAGCTTATAACAGCACCCTACTGTAAAGGTTTCAAGCACCTATCTACAAAAATGTGGAATTTTGCATTTTTTGCCAGAAGAAAGATCACGGATGCGTGTTTATTTGTTTATTTGTTTTTTTTCCCCCAGGGGTGATCATATCGACCCAGTGGTCCTAGAATATCGTGGGAGGACTCATTGGAACGGAAATTAAAAGTTCTAGTGCCGTTTTTAATTAATAAAAAAATGGAGGGCAACTAGGCTCCTTCCCACGCTCTTTTTTTCCCAAATTCATCCGATCAAAATTTTGAGATAGCCATTTCGTTCAACATGGTCGAAAATATGATAACTATGTCTTTTAGGATGACTTGATCCCCCAAAGTCCCCGAGGGGAGGGCTGAAAGTTTTGAACTTTACCCAATGTTAGCATATAGTATTGGTTATTGGGAAGTATACAGACGTTTTCAGGGGGGATTTTTTCTGGTAGGTGGGGGGGGGGCGGGGTCGGGGGTTATATGGGAAGATCATTCCATGAAGGAAGTTTTCATGGGGGAAGGGACATTGCTATGAAGGGGGTACCGGATTTCCCATCATTAGTAAAGAAAAAGATCAGAAAAAAAAAGTTTTTCAACTGAAAGTAAGGAGCAACATCAAAACTTAAAACGAACAGAAAATATTACGTATATGATTGGGTTCACCCCGTAAACAATACCTCACTGTTTAAGCCAAAGATTTTTTAGTACTTTCATAAGAGCTATTTATTCTAATTAACGGCCTTTGTGATTAAGGGGCATTTATAAAAGAATTGGAACAAAATTCGAACTCTAGCTTAAAGAGCAAGGTATTGACTAGGAGGCGAGCCCCCTAATATACGTATTAAAATCTATGAATATAGAAGTTCGTTACGTAAGTTAATTCGTAAGTTATGTATATTTATTACTAATAAAAACGTTTGTAAATAAAATTAAACAAGTTTCGAGAAAGGCATTTAACCAAATAAAAGTAAAATTAATACGCAAATTTTGTTTTAGTTATTCATGTACGTTGAGCCAAAATTAAAACGTGCATTAACTCAAAAACGTTCAAAAATTAAATAAAAAAAGCAATTTTTTTTAACTGAAAGTAAGGAACGACGTTAAAACTTAAAACGAACAGAAATTATTCCGTAAATGAAAGGGGCTGTCCCCTCCTCAACGCCTCGCTCTTTACGCTAAAGTTTGACTTTCTCACAAATCTATTTTTTTTTAAAATACAAAACTTTAGCGTAAAGAGCAAGGCGTTGAGGAGGGAATAGCCCCTTTCATATACGGAATAATTTCTGTTCGTTTTAAGTTTTAACGTTGTTCCTTACTTTCAGTTAAAAAAACTTGTTTTTTCATTTAATTTTTCAGAGATACGCTGACGAAATAAATTTTTTCGAAAAATTACATGCAAGTGCTGACTATGCACTATCAAAATACCCAAATGCATGAATTTTCCTGGTGGGTGACGCAAATGATTTAAAACTTGAATCTACCTGTAATGCTTTTAATTTAAAACGGATTGTAAAGGTCCCAACTACCAAAGGCAATACTACTGTTGATTTAATTTGCACCAAGCTTTGGAACTTTTACAGACCCGTCTCCATTCTGCCCCCTCTAGGGGGTAGTTACCACTTTAGCCTTCTCCTATCTCAGCTGAGAAAAAAAACATGTTCTACTGATAAGCTTTATGTTACTGAGACTTTTAAAAAACTTATAAGAAAAAAAAATCAATTTTTTTTAAGGCAGGTCGTATTACTGAAGCTAATAGTCTAAGGAAGTTCCTAAAGAAAAAATTGAGAAAAAACAGAAAAATTAAAGAGATATGTGGAAAAAGTCCCTCTGAGAAATTTTCATCTCCCTAAGCCCCCCCAAAAAACTGCCAACGATTTGAACCTATACCTTGCCTCCATCATTCAAAGTCTCTCCCTTTCACTGGGTCAAGTTCAACTATCCCTCCCAATACCTCCTTCCCCGTAATTTCCCCCTCTGATGTTATAAATCAAATCCTAAAGCTTAGAAAATCAAGCACTTGTCGCTTTAACATCGCAATTGACTTAATCAAAGCCGTTTCAGACAAAATTGCTAAACTTTTATCAAATATTTTCAAACACATCACACAATTTGGTAAATTCCCAAGCTACTGGAAACACCTGTCCGAAAAAAAAAATCCCAAGCTTTTTAAACACCTGTCCGAAAAAAAAAAATGCACCAGCCTGACTTTCACCAACATACGCCTCATTACACTCACTTCAGTTTTTTCCAAACTTTATGATGGTTTCCTCTGTCACTGGCATAAAGTTAAAATTTGTCCACGTATTGGTGTCCGATCAGGGTATCAGTTATAATAGTATATGTCCCTTTAGAACCGACTGACGGAGATACTAGTCACTCAGATCAATTTTACTTACTGATACAGGAGCAAACAGACAGAGTCCCAGCTAGAAATTTGATGTTTTTACTAGGATATTTTAACGCCCAAGTCGGTAAAAATAGGGATAGATGGTATCCGAGCCTAGGTAAACTTGGTTTAGGAAAAGAAAAGAATAATGGATACAGAGTTTTGCAATTTTGTAGGTATACCAATCTAGTTATAACCAATACGGTGTTTGGTCCAAAAATGGCTCATAAGTTTACATGGTATTCACGTGAAGTAAGACAGCGAACCTTATTGATTATGTTATAGTAAACCGAAGACTGGCAGGATCAATGCAAGATACTAGGGAATATAGGAGTGCTACTATTGACGTTAAAAGTAAAGATCTCCATCTAATAGTGTCAAGGGTTAATTTAAAGCTGAAATTTTGGATGGGTAACTACCTCTCGGGAAGTTATGATATTGGTATGCTCTAGGATGAGAATTTGAGAGAAACTTTCCAGGAACAGTTGAATACTAAACTTCAGAGTTTAAAATTTGATAATGCGGAAGATTGTTAGAGCAATTTTAGAAAAATAATTTGTGAAGTTGCTCAAGGTGTCTTAGGGAAGAAAGCTAGAACTGCAGCTAACAATATTAGTGAAACAGCTTTATGTTTAATAGAAAGGAGAAAAGACTTGTGCAAGAATTATCTCAGTGATAGATCATATGAAAACAAAAGGAATGTAAACAAAGTGGAGAAAGCATTAAAATATGAACTAAGGAGATGCGAAGTGGAGGCCATGGATAAAATTGCCGAGGATCTGGAAGATGCAGCTAGACGGCATAATAGTAAAATGTTGTGCTGACATGCTAATAAATTGAGAGGGAATAGTCAATCCGGACTTGTCCCAGTTAAAGATAGGAATAGGGCCACAATTAGTGACAAGGAAAGTACTAAAGAGAGATGGGCAGAACATTTTGAGAATTTCTTAAACCAAGATAGAGTTACAGTAAAAGATATAGAGGAAAATGAAAAAGTTACTGACACCTTGGATGTGAAAGAAGATTTGTTTTGTGAGGAAGAATTAGCGACAGCATTATAAGGATTGAAAAATAGTAAGGCTCCAGGTGTTGATAGGGTGGTAAATGAGTTTCTTAAATATGATGGCTCTGAGGTTAGAAATAAGTTACTGAAGATTATGAATATGATTTTTGAAATAGGGGAAGTACCTAGCAATTTTAGGATAACCTTAATTAAGTCACTTTGTAAGAAAGGTGATAAAAGTGAGTGTGGTAATTATCGAGGCATTAATCTGGTCTCTGTAGGTAGTAAGTTACTTAGTAATATGATACTTTTTAGACTGAGAGATGCCGTAGACAAAGTTTTAAGGGAAGAACAGCGCGGTTTTAGAAAAGGTAGAGGATATATCGACAAAATTTTCACTTTTACGTTAATAATTGAGAAGGGCCTGAGTTGTTAAACTTTTTTGGTCCTCAGTTTTATAGATTATGAGCAAGCGTTCAATTCTGTTGATAGAAAAGCTTTAGTAAAGGTTTTATCCTTGTATGGTATACCAGGCAAATACATTAAAGTGATTAGTGCTATGTACGAGAATAATACTGCTGCGATTAAGGTAGGAAATAAGATTAGCAGCTGGTTTTGTATTAAATCAGGAGTTAAGCAGGGTTGTGTTCTATCCCCCTTTATATGGATTATTTTGATGGACTTTGTCTTAAGGAGCACAGGAAAGGCAATGGGAGACAACAGAATCAAATGGGGAGGAAAAAGTCTACTGGACTTAGATTATGCTAATGATTTAAGCATCCTAGATAAAAGTGTGCGCAAAATGAATGAACTTTTAGAGGTTTTACGAGTTCAGGGTGCTAGAATGGGGTTGAAAATTAATGTTAAGAAGACTAAGTCACTAAGGCTAGGAATAAGTGAAGATGAAAAGATGACGTTGGGTAATGAAAACATTGATCAAGTGGGCAGCTTCACTTTCCTTGGTAGTATTATTAGTAAAGATGGTTGGAGCAGTGATGATGTTAAAAGTAGAATAGCCAAGGCTCAGGGTGTTTATCATTTCACAGTTAAAAAAAGTTTGGAAGAAAAGGAAGAACAGTCTGCAAACCAAGATAAGAATATTTCAAGCTACAGTGATGACAGTGGTCAAATATGGCCCTGAAATATGGGCGCTCCGAAAAGCGGATGAAGATTTGCTAGATGTTTTCCAGAGATATTGCTCAAGGATTGTTCTGGGTACGCGGCTGACTGACCGTATTTCAAACAATAGGCTGCACGAAAAATGTGGTTCAATACAGGGCTATACTCTAGGGCTATAATGAACGAAAGGTTGAAGTGGTTAGGGCACGTTGTGCGGATGAAGGATGAAAGGTTGCCGAAGATTGTTCTCTTCAGCCGACCGTCTAGGACAAAACGGAAAGCAGGCCACCCTCGTCTGGGGTAGGAGGACGTCACAAAGAAAGATTTAAAGGAAATGAAAACTTCGTGGGAGGGTGTAAAAAGGGAGGTTTTGAATAGATTGGGATGGAGGAGGAGCGTGCGTGGCTGTGATGGCCTCAGGCAGCTTGGTGCTGTGGTGAGTTGTTAGTAGTAGTAGTCGCAGTAGTATTGATGTCCGGCAGTTTGGTAATTTAAGGAAAGCTTCCCCCACCCATTACCTTGTGCACTTAATACATACCATCGTAAGTAACCTTGAGAAACCAAATGTTTGGCTGAACCTTATCTTAGTTGATTTCCAAAAAGCTTTTGACCTGATTGACCACACCACCATAATTCATTCACAGCTGGTTAACTTTGAATTTGATCCTCTCTTATTAAATATTGTTGTATCGTTTCTTTCAAATAGATCTCAAGTTGTAAAATACAAAAATATTTTCTTTCACCCCCTCCCTATTTACTGTGGAATTCCTCAAGGAACCTTATTGGGACCACTTTTATTTCTCGTTATGATTAACGATATCTGTAAGGAATTCCCCCAAAGGCGGAAATACATGGATGACTTGTCGATCATTGAAGTATGTCACAAGAATATTAAAGGTGACCACCTCGAAATCTCAACTCATGTTTCGGATGAAGCTAAGAATCTAAATATGGAAGTAAATTCCACTAAATCAAATATAATGACGATACATTTCTTGAAATACACTCCTGTTTTCCTAGACCCTATCCCACCCAAAATGCTTATGAAACATGCTAAACTCCTTTGTGTCACAATTTCAAATAATCATAAGCCTCAAATAAATCTTCCCCGATTTTCACGACCCGATTAGACCCTGACTCCCGCGCTTGGCTTCCTTGGCAATTCCAACGTATTCTCCGATCCATGCTGTTACTGAGAGGTTCCAGAAAATTGTTGTCACCTTTATTCTGGAGCGCCTTAATAATTCTTGATCTGTGTGCTGCACCAAAAGTAACTCCTCCGTCCCTTATTTTAGTTGTTGGAGTATGCTCGCAATAATTACGCGTCATTTTTTTTTTATCTTTGATCACATTTATTTTGCCCATTTGTGAAATTTATTCATACTACTACTACTAGTAAAAACTAACGGCAGCACCAATCCACCTGAGGCCAACAGAACTACGCACGCTCCTCCTCCACCCCAATCTATTCAAAGGCTCCCTTTTTACACCCACCCACGAGGTTCCCATTTCCTTTAAATCTTTCTTTATGACGTCCTCCCACCCCAGACGAGGACGACCTGCTTTCCGTTTAGCCTTAGACGGTTGGCCGAAAAGAACAATATTCGTCAATCTGTCATCCTTCATTCGCAAAACGTGCCCTAGCCACCTGAACATTTCTTTCATTATAGCCCTAGAGAGCGGTATTGAACCACATTTTTGTATAGCCTAAATATAGTATAAATCTTTTCGTTACCCAATGTCAGCTTTTCATCTTCACTTATTCCTAGCCTTAGTGACTTAGTCTTCTTAACATTAATTTTCAAACCTATTCTAGCACCCTGTACTCACAAAACATCTAAAACTTCATTCATTTTGCTCACCCTTTCATCTAGGATGCTTAAACCCTCAGCATCACGTTAGTTCAGGAGACTATTTTCACCTCATCTGATTCTGTTCTCTCCCTTTGCATTCACTGATGTCCTAAAGACAAAAACCATCAAAATGACCTACATAAAGGAGAATAAAACACAACCCTGCTTAACTCCTGATTGGACACAAAACCAGGTGCTAATCTCATTTCTTATCTTGACCGCAGCAGCGTTATTCTCGTACATAGCACTAATCACTTTAATGTATTTGTCTGGTATACCATTAGCGGATAAAACCTTTACTAAAGCTCTTCTATCAACAGAATCGAAAGCTTGCTCATAATCTATAAAACTGAGGAACAAAGGTCTTTGAAAACTCAGGCACTTCTCAATTATTAGTCCAAAAGTGAAAATTTGGTCGATACATCCTCTACCTTTTCTAAAACCGCACTGTTCTTCTCTTAAAGCTTTGTCTACGGCATCCCTCAGTCTAAAAAGTATCTTATACTAAGTAATTTACTACCTACAGAGACCAGACTAATGCCTCGATAATTACAACACTCACTTTTATCACCTTTTTTATGAAGTGGCATAATCAAGGTTTTCCTAAAATCGTCAGGTACTTCCCTCTTTTCAAAAATAATATTCATAATCTTCAGTAACCTATTTTTTATGTCAAAGCCATCATATTCCAGAAACTCCTTTACCACACTATTAGTACCTGGAGCGTTACTCATTTTTAATCCTTTTGGTACCACCGCTTGCCCTTCCTGACAAAATAAATATTCCTTCGCATCCGGGGAATTAAAAACTTTTGACTTATCTCTATTTCTCTTCGTGTAGTTCTGTCTTGGTTTAGCAAAATCTCAAAATGTTCGGCCCCATCTCTATTTACTTTTTTCCTTATCGCTAATTATGGCCCCATTCCTAGCTTTAAATGGGCCAAGCCCAGATTGACTACTCCCTCTCAATTTGTTAACATGCCAGTACAATATTTTACTATTATGCCGTCTGGCTGCATCTTCCAGACCCTCGGCAATTTTATCCATGGCTTCCACTGCACACCTCCTTAGTTTATATTTTAATGCTTTCTCCACTTTCTTTACATCCTTTTTGTTTTCATATGATCTATCACTCAGATAATTCTTGCACAAATCCTTTCTCCTTTCTATTAAACATAAAGCTGTTTCACTAATATTCTTAGCTGCAGTTCTAGCTTTCTTCCCTAAGACACCTTCAGCAACTTCACAAATTATTTTTCTAAAGTTATTCCAACCATCTCCCACATTACCACATTTTAAACTCCCAAGCTTAATATTCAACTGTTCCTGGAAAGTTTCTCTCAAATTCTCATCCTGGAGTCTGCCAAAATCATATCTTTCCGGGAGGTAGTTACCCTTCCGATATTTCAGCTTTAAATTAACCCTTGACACTACTAGACGGTGATCTTTACTTTTAACATAAATAACGGCACTCCTATATACCCTAGCATCTTGTATTGATCCTGCCAGTCTTCGGTTTACTATAACATAATCAATAGGGTTGGCTGTCTTACCATCACGTGAATACCATGTTAACTTTGAGCCATTTTATGACCAAACACCGTATTGGTTATAACTAGATTGTTATACTTATAAAATTGCAAAAGTCTGTATCCATTACTGTTTTCTTTTCCTACACCAAATTTACCTAGGCTAGGATACCATCTATCCCTATTTCTACTGACCTACGCGTTAAAATCTTCCAGTAATAGCATCATATTTCTACCTGAGACCCTGTCTGTTTGCTCCTGCAACTTTAAGTAAAATTCATCTGAGTCACTAGTATCTCTGTCAGTCGGTTCTACAGGGGCGTATACTACTATAACTGATAAACTGAACTTTTTAGTCATAAAATGAGCAATTAGTATTGTATTATTACCTTCCCAGCCTAAACAAGACTTAGCAGCTTCCTTATTCATCATGATCCCTGCTCCCTCTCTATAAACCCCATCCTTCCTGCCTGAGTAAACAAATTCTGTATCACCTAATTTCATGCTTCCTACCCCTGGGATATGAGCTTCTGAAACTCCTAATAAATCCAGTTCGAATAGTCTGAATTCGTCAGTCAAAATGTCGATACGATAGTCATTTTTAATCTCGTAACATTCCAAGTTCCAATTTTCATATTCTTTAAATCATTGAAATTATTTTCGCCTCAGGAAAAGCAATGACCCCGGATACCAGTGCAGGACGGGGATCACATATCTTCTCAAGTCTACACCAAAGTGCTTAAGCCGGCTTAGAACCGGACAGCAAGAAGTCCCTGTGACCTCTATGAATGGAGGCTTTGTGCAATCCTGGGCCCATCTTGGTCACAACATGGTTTTCAGCACTTGGCGATGCTCTTCTGTCAATAAAAGTCGAAATCTTGCACAGAAAATCTCAAGCCTATCACCTCCAACTCATTATATATTCGTGGCTACAAATATTATGCTACTACGGGGAGGCAGCCCATAATAGACAAATTAGCTAGGAAGTAGTTTTTCAGCCCGAAGACGCCCGTCAAAACATACCAAGCCCAGAAGAATTGTCAATTAGTCAGAATCCCGTGCAAATGCTGTGTTGTTTACTAGGCTATAATTTCCTCGAGGGGCGCCACTCCTCAAGTGGGGGTAGAGTTGACCGCAAGGTCCCCGGTCTTGCAGGTACCCCGAAAGGGTCGAGGGAGCCCTTTGCAGAGGCCGTTGCCCATAGATCTGGATCTTACGCCCTGCCGCAGTTGTCCTCCTATAGAGGATCCTCCCGCGATGGTATTCTGCATCACCATGCAATTTAATCCATTACTGGGAGAAGGTTTGTAACTCATCGTACTTGTGGACAAACCAGTGGGTCCTTTTGAGTGTACATTTGAGGGGCCTTCTTCCTCCTCCGCCTGTATTTATGAACCCGGGCGAGGGTGCCCCGGTTTCTATCATGGACCCCCAGGGACAAGCCCCCCTTTGTCCGTGCCTCCTATGGAGATACCCTACATATGTGTATGGCGTTCCCCTATCGCCACCTTGGGACACGCTGAATGGCCTTGGGGAGGCCAGGAACATAAGAATGAACTTCTTATGAAATTCAAGTATTTGAAATTCTTCAGATACTTGAAGTTTAAAGCTGAATAACAATTGTATTTTGTCTTTGTTCGTTTTTCTTTATTATTATTTCTTTCATTTTAAATTTATCGAATCCTGTTTTCAAAGCTTTCAACGATTTAGTTTTTTACAATTCTTTTATTTATGCCCTTCGGTATTTTGGTCTTCACTTGTTTTCTTCCTTTCTTTTCTTTGCAGCTCAGCCTGATATTGAGCTATTGTCTGCTCCTTTTTTCTTCTTTTACTAATCCTTAATATTTATTCATGCTCTATTTCATTTTTGACCTTGTCTTCGATATAATCGTTCCTTTAATTACAAATATTTCATTTTGACAGTTAATTGGACTTGATTCTACGTGATTTTTGGATTTTACAGTATTTGACTTTGAAAACGAACTTGGCAATGTTTTTCTTCTAGCCTGTGATTTCTGTTTCTGTTTTTACCATTAATCACATAAAGTTCATTTTAGTTCTTGGACTTGGATTTGTTTTTTCTTTAGCGTTAAATTTCTATTGACCATTTTTATGCTTGTTTGATGTTTCTTTTACTTTTGTCTAGCTATATTATTTGTTTCTTTATTTTGCTTTCTGCTTTTGGACATATGAAGGGAATTCGGCTCTGTTAGAGCTTATGTTATCCTTTTGAAAATAAATATTATCTTTTCTTATCTTACTAGACGCCCCTCTCATCACTAATAAAACTATTATATAGCCACTTTATTCAAAATGCTCAAAAGTCTAATAACTATTCCTCCGAGATGTTATACCCCCCTCCCCTCAAGCCCCTGGGGAAAAGGTTGTAAATTATGCAATTTGCCCAGTGTTTGTGCACAGGACTTATCTGTAGAAAAAAGGGGGAATGTCTGATCCTAGCTGTGTCGGAAAAGGCTACTCATGACCGGGACTGCAACTACTTATGACGGCTATAGCGACCATAATTACTTGTGACTGCGGCTGTGACTACTTGTCTGCCACTGCGACTATTTGTGATATTTTTCTATTTTGTTGGATAAATAAAATCTTACCTTACCCTGCTACTCGTTACTGGGAATACTAGAAATTACGACTATTTGTGACTCTGACTGCGACTAAGGCTAATTGCGATTATGATTGTGGCTGTGACTATTTGCTATTTTGACTACGAGTAACTGCTACTATTTGCAACTGCGGAAACTTATGACCGCGACTGCAACTACTTGCGACTGCAAATATGAATGCAACTCGACTCCTGTTGAGGCTACTTGACGCTTGGACTACTTGCAAATATGACTACTTGTGACCACAAGTACGACAACTTACGACAACAATTACGACAGCTCGGGACTGCAACTGCTATTGCTTGCTACCGTGACTACTAATATAAATACTTCTAGTACTACTGCAATTGCAACAATTATTACAAACACTATGGCAACTTATAATAGAACAGCTAAAATTATTGAAGTAAATCAAAAGACTTATTTCAACAATTAACTTACTTCAACTGCATCCTGCTTGTTCAAATGGCATAGTGCATCCAGGTTGTCAAGATGGCTTATTTGCAGTATCTCAAGAGTTTCTAAGGTTATTTAGTGGAAAATTTCAGAGAATATTAAGCGGGAAGTTGTACTAAATCAAGAGACACTAGGTACATCAAAGATGTCAATAGGGCACAACTAGGCGTATCTATATTATCAATCAAACAGTTCGTGGTACCGAACGGTAAGTAAGGAGTGACCCGGCTCAATAGTAACCAAAACTCTAAAAATGGAGTTTTTATTCCAGTAGATATATCAAAAGAATCAAATTCTTATGCTGATTTTAAATATGTAAGTTTCATTAAGTTTAGTCTTACCCATCAAAGGTTACGAGCCTGAGAAAATTTGCCTGATTTTCGAAAAAAGAGGGGGGGGGGGTAACCCCTAAAAGTCATAGAATCTTAATGAAAATCACACCGTCAGATTTAGCGTATCCGAGAACCCTACTGTAGAGGTTTCAAGCTCCTATCTAAAATAGTGTGGAATTTTGCATTTTTTGCCAGAAGAAAGATTACGGATGCGTGTTTAAAGATAAGATAAGATAACGTGTATTTAAAGCCAAACTATGGCCATGTACACAAACAACATACAAAACTACATGAATTACAACACTCGTCACAATAATAAAGAAGAAATAAAAACTACTCTCTTCTTCTTGCAAAAAAACTTATCGAGATAGCTTCCCACTAGACAAATAAACTGTGGCAACGTACTCTTTAAGGCATCAGAAAGCAATATTCCACCATTCCCAAATAAATTTTCCCTTACCCCCCAAAACAACTCGAAAATGACTCAGGCAATGCTCCAAATTTTCCTCGTCTTCTTGGCAAAGAGGGTAAGCAAACCTGCCGTCCGGGACACTCCCTCCTTTCAAAAACCTTCAATCTCGAACGAATCGGAAGGCAGTTAGATCGTAGCTGCATCCAATAGGTAAGGTATCTAGCGGGTAAATTTAAGCTGCATCCAATAGGTAAGGTATCTAGCGGGTAAATTAAAAATAGAATTCCTGCCCATATAATATCTTAACCTCTTTATAATATCTTAAAGTTTACGGATTCTTAATCTCCTCACCCCATTTCTGTATCATCTGATCCTCCAGCACCCGCTTGATTTCCTTGTCCAACTGTAATTGTCGACTAGTTTGTCCAAGGTCATCATTCCAAGCGAAAGAAAAACCTGTTTATACAATGCCTCCCTAACTTTAAAAGGCCAACATCTTCTCCTTCGTAACTGAAGTAACTCATCATATGCAGCCTTTAGTAGCCTATCACTGAGTAACTGTACAACCCTTAGCCAAAATTTTATTATTTGGACCGTTTTGTAACTCTTAAGCGACCACAGTCTAAGGTCTGCTTTAAGAAACTGAGCATGGGTCATTCCATGCAGCCTGTACCATCTCTTAAAATAACCTAACTGAACGCATTCTAACTGGGCAGCTTTATCATGTCCCCAAATCTCTGCCCTGTAATGGAGGATCGGCATTATCTTAGATAAAAAAACCCTCTTACGCAAAGACAAATTTTTTATTCCATTAATTTTATTCTGGAAAAGTGAAAATGTTGCAGCTCTTCCCCTATTATACACCTCTTTAATGTAGGAGCTCAATCCACCGTTACTTTTGAAAATAAAACCAAGATACTTTATTTTTTCTTCTATGTTTCTCTACTTTTACTAAAAATAACCTCTTTAGTTTTCATAACGTTAAGCTGTAACTTTTTCATTTGTAAATATTCCGCAATTCAATCAAGTAATATCTGTAGCTCCCTTGCCGACTTCGCCACCAATGCAGTGTCATCCACAAATAGTAACACCGAAAAATTAATTTTTCCAAGACACACCTTTAGAGTCCACTTTTTTTTCCAGAAACCCCACCATATCATTCAAAAACAAACCGAACAGTCTCGGGGAAATGGTGCTGCCCTGCTTCACTCCTTTCTTAACGTCAAATAGCTTAGAAAGTCCCAAACCTACGACCCTGACCATAGCTGTCGTTTCAGAATACATACTAATAAATAAACAAATAAAGCTGAAAGGTAGACCAACATTTTTTAAACACTTTTCAAGGAGAGCTCTATCTACATTGTCGAATGCGTTTCTTAAGTCTAGAAACGCAACATACAGCTTATTTCTACCTGATCCATACTTCTCTATCAATGCACTTAACACAAATGCTCTATCCGACATACTATAACCTTTCCTGAAACTCCCCTGCTCCTCTTAAATTACCCCGTAACCCTCCAACCATTCATTCGTTTGTTTTTGTTTGTTTATTTTTTTGTTTGTTGTTTTTTTTCAGGGGTGATCATATCGACCCAGTCTTCACTTATCTTGGCTCCGTGCTGTCCAATGATAACTCCATAGATGAGGAGGTATTCAGTCGAATGTTCAAAGCCTCCTCTATCTCTGGAAGGATCAACGCTCTCTAGATAACACCACACATATCCAGGCGAACGATGATACGAATTTATAACGCACCTATAAGCTCTGTTCTGCTCTGTGTAGCAGAAACAGGGCCCCTTAAGTTAACAACCCTCAGTATGATAGACGTCTGCCAGACGAAACAGCTTCGTCGGGTTGAAGGACTTCGGTGGCATGATTTTGTGAGCAACGCAAATAACTTACGCTCACCTCCCAAGTGTCATTCTCCATCCAAATAGCACAGCGCACTCTCAGTTGGTTCAGACACTTCCTGCGTGTGGTGACAACAACCCCAGCCCGAATAATTTATGATTTCGACCCAAAAGCTCATGGCTGGTCCCACTCAAGGGGTAGACCCATGACCAGGTAGAACGATAGTCTCAATAAATTCCTGGAGATGACTAACATTGCTGTCGACGAGATCCCAATCTTAACACCAAACTGGGCAGCCTGGAGGAGCAGAGTTGCGACCCTCTCCACTCCGCCCCAATTTGACAGGGGCCGTAAGTCAAAGTCAAGCCAGTGGTCCTAGAATATCACGAGAGGGCTCATTCGAACGGAAATTAAAAGTTCTAGTGCCCTTTTTAAGTGATCCACAAAAAATTGGAGGGCAACTAGGGCCCCTCCCAAACCCCTTTTTTCTCAAAAGGGTCCGATCAAAAATTTGAGATAGCCATTTTGTTCCGCAAAGTTGAAAGGCCGAATAACTATGCCTTTGGAGATATCATTACCCCCCACCCAGAGCCCGTTGGGAAAGGTCTTTAAGTTAAAAAATTTTGCATTTTTTTACGTTTTGTGTTTGTTATTGGGAAGTATGCATACATTTTTCGGGGGGGAGGGGATTTTCTGCTGCTGGATTTTCACGGGGTTAATTTCCCATGAAGAGGGTAGTTTCCAAGGGTGAATTTTTCAGGGGAAAATTTACACTACGGGAATTTGCCAGAATTTCTATATGAAATTCTTCTTCTGTAACGCTTTCACATTGCCGACTCAATTTTACGTGTAGACATGTTAAGGGTAATTTCCCACGGTAAATTTTCACCAGGATTGAATTTTCTGGAGAATAAATTCGTTGGGAGGAGGGATTTATCCGTGGAGGTGTAGCCAAATTTCCTGGTATTACTTAAAAATCGCTCAGAAATAAAACTAAAAAAACAAGTTTTTTCAACTGAAAGTAAGGAGCAACACAAAAACTTAAAACGAACAGAAATTGTTACGTATATGAGGGGGGTTGCTCCTCCTCAACACCTCGCTATTTACGCCAAAGTTTGAATTCTGTCCCAATTCTTTAAAAACGACTCCCGAAATACTGTTCGTTTAATTAGAACAATAATAATTTTTTTTAAAGTACTAACAAATTTTAGTTTTAATGTTGCTCCTTACTTTCAGTTGAAAAAAACTTATTTTTTTTATTTAATCGATCTCAGGGACGGCTAAGGGTATTAATTTTTAACTTTCATGGAACACCAAGAGGGCTGTTAAGCAAAATCAAAAGACATAATATGCATCAAGGTTGTCAGAACGATACGTCTGCAATATTTCAGGTAAGTAAATGGTATTCATTTGAAAATTAAACATGTTGAAGGTTTATTGCACTTAATCAATATACAACTATGTGCATCCCGGTTATCAAACGGGCCTAGGTGCAGTATACTAGGATCAGCTAATAGTATTTAGTTGAAACTTTCAAAAAATGTTGAAATAAATCAAAAGACACTATGTCTATTTATCTTGTATAAAGGGTGGGTGCAATAGGTGAAATACCTTAGGAACAGTTAAGGGTATCAAGTTGAAACTTCCAGAGATTACTGAAGTGGATATTGAGCTTAAACAACTTAAACTGGGGGATGTTAGTTACTTATTTTGGTGCAAAAAGAATCAATAACGTAATATAGATTGTACAACGGTAGATATGATGGGTGCCGATTGAGTCCTTACTTGAGAAAACTGTTATGCTGGGAAAACATTTTCAGTAGTATAGATAGAAAAAAACAAGGAAAAAATAATCACTGACATACAATCTCCTTCTGTATTGTTTGCATTGCTCTTCCTTAGAGCCAAAAATGTAAAATCATAAGAATGGAACAATTATGCATGATATAAAGTATAAGTAGGAAACCAGGTATTACTCGTGACTATACATAATTTATTCATGTTTCTGTTTGTTGTTTCTGTTCTGTTTGTTGATGGTTATTTAATGGATGGTTTCATGGTTCTGTTCTGTTTGATGGTTATTTGATGTTTTTTCGTGGTTTGTTGGTTTGATGTTGTTTCTGTTCTGTTTGTTGATGGTTATTAGTGTTGGTCAATTTATTTGTTGTTTCTTGGATGTATACATAAGTTCAATAACAATTGCTGGATAATCGATTATCACGGGACAGGATCACGTGTCTCTTTCTAGGTCAATGGACTTACGTAAGGTTTCTCTTACATCACACTTCAGCCATGATTCTGATTGTAGGTCAGATTGTTTAATGTTTCTTGGATGTAGACAGAAGTCCCTATTTCTAGGAAATTGATTTACATATTCAACAATGATGGAAATCTGACGGGGAATTCTAATGTATCTTGAGGGGGATAAGAAATAATATGGCTTCTCTACTTTAGTGTCAGAGATAAATTAAGATTCTATTTTTAATATGGCTTCTCTGCTCTTAAGTGTAAGAGATAAATTAATATTCTTTCGAAACCTTAATAGTGTAAATAAGAACACCTTAGATTTTTTCAGAAATTCAAACGAGATACAAGACAGTTTGAATATGTTTAACACAGGAAATGGTTTCTTGGGAATTTTAAATGTGACAGCGCAGGGACGCCAAAACAAAGGAACATTCAGAAATTACGTCTAGGGGATTATCAGGACGAAACAGTTTGAGAAATTTTTGAGGATGATTTGGGGTGAAACTCTATGATCGCTATAATACACAAGTTCCATTTGAACAGTGTTGTAAGGTCCCCTGCCCCAACCCCCCAGGGCCCCCACTCCACAAACTTTTTTTTATTATTTTTTTAACATGATATATTTTTTCAACTTTTTTTTACATGTCTTAGAATGAGATGAAACCTACTTAAAGCATAAGAAATTCCCATTTAATACTTTTCAAACTCAAAATGAGAGTGGTGTAGATATGCTAGTCATGACCTTTACTATTAGAAAAATAATGTTTGTAGTAACACTTTTTTTGGGGACTGAATTTTTTTGAACTTTGAAATTATTCAACTTTTTTTACGTATCTTAAAATGACATGAAATATGCTTACGGCTCTACCAATCGTACTATATGCTTGCTCAGAGACATGATGCGGCTTTCCCACTGGTACTCTATGTCCGGTTATCGACACTACCTGGTTTATTGCATGTATTAAATCAGTATTTTTTACGCAGTGGAACAATAAACACATAAGTCGTATCTTTAAAAAGTGAAGATGGAGCATTTTAAGAAAGTGTGTTCCCATGATAATGTTATTGTAGTATTGAATGCCAACAAGGAGAAGAATTTGAACTATGAAACAAGTACAAGTGGTAGCACTATTGGAAATGTATGCGTCCGTTTTCATGACAGTAAGGAATTTAATTTCTTTGGAGTACCAAAAAAATTCAACTCTTATGATGGTGGATATGCGAGTTTGAGATCTCCGGAGATGATTGCACTCAAAGAGAATGCGAACATAAAACTAATAGTTGATGAAGAGGGGCATCTTATTGCTAGTGCTTGTGGTAACATTTTATCCAGTGTTAAACCCTATCGTCAGCTTTCGGGTATTAGCATTCAACGGAAGGTCAAAAGAAGACAGGCGTGCTCTTCTACTAATATCATAAACCATATCTTGTCTACGTGCCGAAACTGTTACCTGATTAGAAATAATGCGGTAATAGACAGTGAAATTGCCAGAAAAATAAAGAGGACATTGGCAGAAAATATCACTAAGGAATATAAAGATGAATCGATGAAAAACAAAGTGCCAGCAATCGTCACTACCATTGATCAAACAATTAATGAACCAAATAATAGCAAAGATGAAATACATATTGAACATTTAGGTGACACACCAGTAGAAATGAGTTCACAGGTTAGTGATATTGTAGCATTGAATGCTGACAAGGAGAAGTATTTAAATTATGAAAAAAGTACAAGTGGTAGCACTATCGGAAACGTAAGCGTGCTTTGTCATGACACTAAGGAATTAAATTTCTTTGGAGTACCAAAACAATTCAATTATACAAATAGTGGAAATACGAAAGTATCATTTCCAGAGAAGTTAGTAATCAAAGAGAATGCCAACATAAAAATAATAGTTGATGAAGAGGGGTATCTTCTTGCTAGTGCTATAGGTAACATGCTACCTACTGATAGAACCTATCGTCAGCTTTCAGGTATTAGCATTCAATTGAAAGCAAAGGGGAAAAGAACGGCATACTCTTCAACTAATATAATAAACCATATCATGTCTATATGACGGGAACTGTTACCTGTGTATGAATAATGTAATAATAGACAGTGAAATTGCCAGATAAATAAATAGGGCATTGACAGAAAACGTCAGTAAGGAATAAGAAGATGAATCGATGAAAAACAAAGTGACAGCAAATGTTACATACACCATTGGTCATACAGTCAATGAACCAAATAATACCTAAGACAAAACGTATATTAAGCCTGTCGATGACACAGCAGTGAAAATTGTTTATCACTCAAAATCGAATGATGATTATTCTTCTAATTGCAAACTAAGAAGAGACAATAGCTACAGTATCAAGAGAGAACATGGTGAGTTGTTTTTTCGAACAGATTCAAAATTTTCAAAGTTGTTCATTGATATTAATCATGTATATTAATGTATCTAATACCATATATTTATATTAATATCATAGATGTCATTATTTCTTTAAGAATATGTTATCTATTACTTTGTTATACTCCCATTATTTCTAGGTAACGCTAGCAGATTCATAGAGGTTTGATTAGAAACTGAAATAGATTAACAGATACCCATACAGAGAGAGTGAGAAACACATACAAATATATAGATTCAGACATTAAAACTGACAAAGACTGGCATTGAGGGAAGCAAACACACGCCCAGACACACTGGTAAAGAAACTGAGAGAGAAACTAAAACAAATACAACTTTATAGATTCAGACATGCAAACCGACAAAGACAAGCACTGGTATAAGCAAACACCCGCCCAGACACATAGGCAAAGAAAGTGAAAGAGAGGAAAACACGTGTAAATATACAGATTCAGACATACAAACCAACAAAGACAGGCATTGAGATAAGCAAATACCCGCCCAGACACATAGGCCCAGAGAGTGAAAGAGACAAATTCAAATATAACTATATAGATTCAATCATACAAACCGACAAAGACAGACAGTGGAACAAGCAGACACCCACCCAGACACACACACTGGTTTAGAGAGCGAGAGAGACAAAAACACATACAAACACACAGAATAAGACATACAAACCGACAAAGACATGCGCTGGGACATGCGAACATCCACCCAAACACACAAATTCAGGCAAAGAGAGTGAGAGTATAGAGTCAGACGTAAAAACCGAAAAGACAGACACTGAGAGAGCCAAACACTAACCCAGATTCACAAGCAAAGAGAGTGAGAGAGTCAAAAACGCATACAAATACATAGATTCAGACATACAAACCGACAAAGACAGGCACTGGAGAAGCAAACATCCGCCCAAACACATAGGCAAAGAGAGTGGGAGAAATAAAAACACATGCAAATATATAGATTAAAACATAAAAACCGACAAAGACAGACAGTGAATTAAGCAAAAAAACGGCCAGACACAAAAGTAAAGAAACTGAAATAGAGACTAAAACAAATACAAGCATATAGACTCAGACATACAAACCGACAAAGACAAGCACTGGGATAAGCAAACACCCGCCCAGAGACACAGGCAAAGAGATTGAAAGAGATAAAAACACGTGTAAATATATAGATTCAGACAGACAAACCAACTAAGACAGGCGATGAGATAAGCAAACTCCCGCCCAGACACAGACACCCAGAGAGTGAAAGAGACAAAATCAAATATAACTATATAGATTCAATCATACAAACCGAAAAAGACAGACAGTGGAACATGAAGGCACCCAACCATACATACTGGTTTAGAGAGTGAGAGAGACAAAAACACTTACAAATATATAGATTCAGACATACATAGTGACAAAGACAGGCACTGAGAGAAGCAAACACATAGACAGCTTCACAACCAAAGAGAGTGAGAGGGACAAAAACACATAGATTAAGACATAGAAACCGACAGACATGCACTGGGACATGCAAACATCTGCCCAAACACATATACAAAAACACCCAGGCAAA